>NW_020438954.1:778037-823526 GCF_000699045.2 Agrilus planipennis
TAGCATTCGGGAGGACGCCGGTTCGATTCCGGGTCCGTCTGCCTTGGTCCAAGTTTTTCTGTGGTTTCCTTGGATCACTTAGGCAAATGCTGAGGCAATAATATTCCACAGATAATCTTTCATTCTCTTCTGTCTTCATTTCGTCCGTCTCAACTTTCTCAACAGAACCACCACCCACCCATTCCCACGATTCCTAAAAACAGGCTGAAGAGGGCCTTCCGACCTACCTTCCGGCATCGTCCGGAGGGACTGCCCGCATACCAGCATTACTAGCTGATGGGAATGAAACACCCAAAAGTTTTTCTTTTTTTTTTGGAGATGTATGTCGAACCAATCTTAGGACTGACGACCTTATGATGATGATGATGAGGGGTGGCGTGTCCATACGGTTACAAATCTTTCGCCAAAATTATATTTTTTAGAATATATAAATGGATTTCTTAAATTTTTTTTAATACCACCACCATCATCATCATCATCACAAGATCGTCAGTCCTATGTCCTGTTTCTGTTTCTAAAGAGGCGTGCTCCAGACATACATCTTGAACAATCTTTTTCGAATTTCTAAATTAATCGTTCGCGAGCACAGAAGTGGTTTCTTTTTGTCAATGACGACTCGACCTTGCGCTATCCTTTGTTTTATATCTCTCCTGCTCCTTCCATCCTGAATCAACTGACTTCCTAGATACCGAAATTAACGACTTCTTATTAATTTTCGTCTACTATTTTTATATTCAGTTTTTTCCTAATTTTTCTTCCCTTGCATACTAAAATTTTTGTTTTACTTTTCTTCAAAAAAGGAAATTAATTCAAGGACAATCAAATTATTCCTTGCAGAAGAATAAGCAATTGCAACAACTTTGAAACCACCAGAAATTCTCAGTTTTACGTAAACCGAAATAGATAAAAATAAAGTTCGAGGAAATGATATTTGTAATGTTAATACATACATTAGGACCGATGTTGTACATAGTAGTTAATGTAGCTGACGACGTAGCAATTAAAACGTGTAAGTAGGTACATAAAACAGAACATATTTTGCCAAAGGTTTTGCATAGCGTTTCAAAATAACTGCATACATAAAGATACATCCAACAAATCCAAACTGGTGTTGGCTTGGTGGCACTGGTTCAACTTTTGCACATATAATATGCATATTTATTGCTTTACAATCTGAGTCACTCGTCCATCAACTACATAAATTCCTGTTGGAATCTATTTTAGATTACATTCACGTGGAAATATGCACGCTTATTTATTGATACATCCTACATTAAAGTATTTAATAAACGAATTCAGTTTTTAACAAGTCGATGTCTTTTTAAGCATTATGTGAGGTATGTAGTTCTCTATAGATGGCGCCTACTGCTTCGTGTGTGGTTTTTGGTTTTCTATTACGTAAACTTCCTTTCAACTAGCAGTGGCTTTGGTTAGTTTTTATATAACGTGCTGATGGGAATAAATAAATTTGAAATCGCGATTCCCAACTATTTAGAATAGTTTCTTTTATAAGATATCGGCATTCCTAGGCATAGGTAAGAATAATTATGAGATAGAATACGTTGTGAATATTTCTATTAAAACGATTCTTTCTATTTTACGTAATGGTTGATGGTATATGTAAAATAATAATCAGGATGACATATGAACAAACTGCGGCCATGTTACGTGATTAACAAAAGCAACTAACTGACAAATGCGTGAAGAACGACCACAATATAAAGAGTTACGCTCAGTTATGTCAAAATCTAAAGACATGATCTCGGCTGTAGAAATGGCAATATCATAACGACTAATTCGAAAGTGGCGCACATGTACACATAATATACATACATGCATACACGTATAATACATAAATAAAATGTCATCAGCCAGAAATAGCATTTGCAGTGTGTAGTTAATGTTCGTAAGTATGTACCTATTACGATATGTTGTTTGATCTAGAAAGAGATCTACTCATTAATTACATAATAATTCGGTGTAAGTTACGTAACTCAAATTATGAGTTCTTGCTATTACATTATGTGACATAAGGGCTATTTATCATTTCTTATTCAATCACATGGATTGTAGATCGATATATAGGTACGCCATACAAGTCTGCTGTTTTACGTGCGATTGTCGTTGATCAATCAGGTCCACAGATACAGAGATAAAGCCAAACCGTTACTTAACATATGTGGAGTGCTCATCTCAGTCAGTTAAATCCACAACTGTAACCTCGTTTAGATTTTTAGAATATTCTTTACTATGTTTCAATCTTTTGGGATTCGATTTTTAATGAAATCCGTTCTTGCTGTGTACCCAATAGTCTGAAATCCCAAATCGACTTAGTAGCTTCAGTTGCACGTTAATGATAGTTGATCATCCGTCAGTCACCCAGGAATATCAATACAATTAGTGTTGTATGTAGGAAAACTTTGTGTTTTCCAACTTTTTTTGCAAACCAGATAACTCAGGATGGAGGGAGTGGTTGAGATATAAAACAGAGGATAGCACAGGTTCGAGTCGCCTTTAAAAAAAGAAGACACTTATTTTCACACCTGGAGCATGGCGCTGTACGTGTGCGAAACCTGGACGAAGAACGCGGCGGAGAAGGCTAGATGCGTTCGAAAAAATGTTATAGGCGACGATACTATGGATAGAGACGATTAGAAATGATGAGGTATTAGAAAGAGTATAAGAACAGAGGGCGCTATGAATGTCAATAAGAAATAGGAGAGATGGGTTGGTAGGACATTTTTTCAGTCATGAAGGTGAAGGTCTAGACCTTCATGACTAATCAGAGACATATTAGAGGCAAAAACAGCAGTTAAAAGAAGTAGAGGTAGACATAGATTAGATTCGCAAATAGTTAAAGATGTAGGATGTTCTAGTTTTACGGAAATGCGAAGATTAGCTCAGGATAGGAAGGAGTAGAGGTACGTGTCCAACCAGTCTTAGGACTGACGACCACATGATGATGATGATGACAGACAAACCACCACTGTTAGTATCTAAAATTTAAGCATCTGTTAATTCAGAACGTAATAAAAGTTCAACTAGTATTTATGGAAATCATAACAAAGAAACTAGTATAAATTTACTAAAATGAGTTTATTAGGGAATTACAACAATAACGGTATCATATTTCACTCCTCTAGGTCATCTTTAGATCTGCGATTTGTAGAAGCCCCTGAAGGGTGATGTGTGAAGCCTTTTGAAGGTTAGCACCAATTTGGACTTATAATTGTCATAATATCGGTTCTTCTTAACCTTCTCTGTTATCTACATACATATATGCACTAATATTTATTTAGTGTCTATGTATATGGAGAGAGATAATTTATTGTTTTTGGAATACCGTTTGACGCTTGGGTAGACTTGGAATAGCAGGAATTGCAGCACGTTCTTGAAAAAGGACAACTTATTGAGTACATATATACATGCATATTACATATACAACAAAGCACCTTGATGCAGCAGCAATAGCGCTAACGTACCTTCTATATATATGTACGTATAGACTGGCTGCACTTGCAGAAATTTTAGACTCCATATCCGGCCTACAAGTCACGCCCGACGCAACTAATTACGTCGCTTAACGTACATTATTATGGGCTCTGTTTCAATCTACACATTACGATATAATACATATTTACGTGTGTTTATAGATACCTGTGTAGCAGTACATGCCGTAGCTGCCATACTCACAACTCCGTGCATCAAAATAGTTTAATTCAAATCCGACCTTGTCGCTTAAATCCTGTTAAATGGTTATTAATAATTAATGGCTACAGACGTGAACGAAGCTGCGCCGGATGTGTAACCTGTTATTGGAATGATTGAAAATTAACCTAAAACACTTTACTTGATCACATGTTTGTTTATATTAGTATTTTCTTTGAATTTCCAATATGAAAATAAATAAAAGTAAAACAACAATTACTGGTATGCAAGGGAAGAAAAAGTAGGGATAAAGCGAATATAATGATTAGGAGAAGTGGCTGATTTTAGGTACCTAAGAAGTCAGATAAGTCAGGAAGGAAGGAGTAGTAGGGATATAAAGCAGAGGATAGCGCAGGGTCGAGTCGCCTTCAAAAAAAAAAAGTCACTTCTATGCTCGCGAACGATTAATTTAGAAATTCGAAAAATATTGTAAAGGTGTACGTTTGGAGCGCGGCGCTGTAAGGGTACGAAACAAAGACGGTGGGCACTGTGGAAAAGAAAAGGTTAGAAGCGTTCGAAATGTGGCGTTACCGGCAAATGATGAGGATATCGTGGATAGAGAAGGTTAGGAATGAAGAGGTATTAGAAAGAATAGGAGAACAGAGGACTCTATGGAAGTCAATAGGTTGGTAGGGCACCTTCTAGGGCATGAGGGTCTAGTCGGAGACATATTAGAGGCAGAAATATGAGTTAAGAGAAGTGGAGGTAGACCTAGATTGTTCTCAAATAGTTAAGGATGTGGGATGTTCTAGTTTTAGGGAAATGCGAAGATTAGCTCAGGATAGGAAAGAATGGAGGTGCGTGTCCAACTAGTTCTAGGATTGACGACCTTATGATGTTGCTGTTTATTTTAATCGTTTTAGTCTATTGGAATTCTCATCATGTGCAGATATGATACAAAAAGGAATATGGTATCTAAAGGGATGAGGCAGATGTACCATCAATGCAAAATTATCGTCTTAGACATTGAACATTTTTTATAATTAAAAGAAAATATCTAGGTAAATTTGAGTTTTTATAAACTGATGTGACAATTTTTTCGCTCAACTATTAGAAAAGGTTTAGATTTTGAAAAACTTAACGCTATTCCTAATACTTCTTAAAAAAACATACATATGCATCCCTAGACAAAAATTTTCAGTCTGTCTCTAGTCTCTCAGAGTCTTTCAGCGTCTCTGAGAGCGTCTCTCACAGTCTCTCAGTTATTACCTAGGTGTTTTTATGGATCTCTCACAGTCTCTGTATGAGAGACTCGAACGATAAAATTGTTGAGACTGAATGAATAAAACTTAAAAATTGAGAGACTCGAGTCTCTCGTAGAAAGACTGGGATCTCTGAAATATGTTGAACTTGATAATTTTAACCATGTTCAACCAGACACCACTTATTGAGAGATTTGAGTCTCTCGTTCAGAGATTCGAGTCTCTCGTTCAGAGACTGGATACGAAATGAGGATCGCTCTATGAGCGACTCGAGTCTCTCGTTCAGAGACACTAAACAGTTTTTTTGACAGTCTCTCGACAGTCTCTCTCGGAAAAACCAGAGAGCCTCGATGAGAGACGGAGCCTCGAGTCTCGCTTTCAAAGACTGAGAGACTGAACATTTTTATCTCGGGATATAATTTTTGTATTAATACCTCAATGAAATCTAGTACAATGAGCTTTCTCTCCAGGAGCATCCTCGTCCTTCTTCTTAATAACTCCCATGAAGACGTAAAAGATGGAAAAACAATAGTCAGTGCCGATAAATAAATCAAATTAATCTGTGACTATAATGTATGAATACAATTTTAGAATTTTCAAATTTCTGCATACTATATGGCTATATAAAAGTACTAAAAACTTTGTGTGCATAAGGTCCTTTGCATCGACGTTTGCATGTATATATGTATGTATGTTTATTTTAAGCAATTGCCAACCTTCGAGAAAATTTAAACGCGAAAGCCTTGATTTTATTTGTGCGCGTTTGTACTAATTTATTGAATTATTTATGTTTATTGAACGTGAATATTTACACCACATTCGAAAATATCTTTGTTTCTTCATTAAATTTAATCGTCACGATGTGTATCTTCAAATTTTATTTACACCTGCAATTAGATTTAATTAGGTAGTCAGTGGATTGCTATGTTGATCGTTAACTAGCTTAATTTCGGGTTGTTTTTGATTACGTTACATAAATGGTTTTAAAAATTTTCTTTTAAAATAATCCCATTGATTTTCTAGCAATTTTCTAGGATAGAATAAGGATAGGAATTCATAACTAGGGTTAATATATTACATCAGTCATGTAGAAGTTTTTAGTCCATTTAAAAGTACTCATATCGATTGAAACAAGTAAAAAGCAATAAAAGTTGATGCTGTTGACAAATCTACATCGGACAAACAAAATGTTCTTTCAAAACCAGACTTAAAGAACATGATATATGTAATATCTTTCAAAATATAAAGACAATTATCATATGTGAAAAATTAATTCAACAATAATTACAATTACTCTGAAACTACCAAAAATTATTTATTATATTGGAAGTGTCTTGAATATTTTTTTAGGATTTTTATCTGACACTATTTATTGGAACGTCTTGAATAATATTTTCGTGAGTTTGTGTTTTTTTGTTTTCAAATTACAGTGATAAAGCTCATCGAAACTGTCGCCTTTTTATGAAAATATCTTTTTGTTTATTCTTATTTCTAAATTTATTCGTTCAGAGGGAAAAATCGAAATGGAATCTGTCGGGTTATCGTCGTTGTTTGCCGTAGCTTTCGGTTTTCGACGCATTTCCACTTTCTACGTATCTTCATGTAATTTCCTTCCATTTCTCGACGCCGTTATCCTTGAGATGTCCATGAAAACACGTCAACAAGGGCGACCTTCCCGTGTTCCGCTACCAGGATAGCATAAGGCACAGAAGCGAGCAGGTCCTTAAACAGGCAAATGCCGGCGGAGGAGGATGACGATTTTCAAACGAACAGGCGCCTGACGCCGGCGGACGGTGGATATGTATAACATTACTGTAAAGGTGGAGTGACGGTGGAGGGAGGAAGGCGTGGAGATGGAGGGAAAACGATGAGGATGATGAGAACGACCTAACGCTCTTATCGGCGTTGCTCCATCTGTTTGCTGAGGAGCTTTTTCACGGATAGACAAACATTCCTAATAATGGCAAGTTTGTAATTTATTGCTTAAAAGTCAGTGAAGTCCATTTACTGCAGCTTACTAGTATTCTGAAAAATATTAAAAACAGTCCCGTGTAGGTAGTTATACTTCATTTACTTTCTCTAGCAATGTGCCCCTTTCAATGTCTTGGATGCGCGCTGGCAAAATCGTAGGTAGGGAATAAAAAAGCTCATTATATTCTCGACCCTTGTTCATTAAACACACTTTTTCATACAGTACCTGCAAAAAGTTTTGTTCAATCATGAATAGTAGTGCGAGTCGAAGACAAGCGTTAAAGCCTTTGATATGTCTTCAAATAAAAATAAACATCTCGTTGATATTTTCAGTAGTAATTGGTAAGTGCATTTGAGCAATGCAACTGTAGTGGATAAAACGGTCAATTTTTCCTTACAGTACTGTACGGATTATACGCTCCTCACCGGTTAATAGTTTGACCGAGAGTTGTCTCCTTCTTTTTCTAGCCTAGTGCTGTTCTTTTCTACTTTGCGCCGGTCAAACTGAAGGTCACATCGCTACAGAAAGTAAATGAAGTATACCAAATCTGATCATAATCCATAAAAGTAGGCATATCAAATTACATGTTTCTCCATTCTACGTTGAGTAAACGAGACTGCGGAACGATCGGTGGCACGGTTCACGCGTATGTAACTGATGCGTGCTATATAAGAAAATCTACATGTTGTACTTTTGGGAATCTTTCGGGAGAAAAGGTTCGAATAGTTGCTATCGTCCTTACATGATCCTGAATGGAATTGAGTAAAGGGTACGCCGAAAAAGTTTACCTTGTGGTGCTGTCCACATGACTAAAGATACGTTTGAGGGTTGTAGGGTACACAGTACGATATTAAGGGTAGTCAAATAGGAAAAGATGATTATTAAAGTAAAGAATAATTTGTTTCTCTTTTAGTTATCGGATGCGCCGTTTCTTTCGCGATATGAGACGCCCTTTGGCGGTGCCTGCGCCCTTGTTGGATTCGCGTTTTGTTGCAGTCATTAAATCGGGAGAGCGCAGCAAGGAAGCAAGCAACCAGTGACCTACAAACAAGTATTGAACCGCGGCGAGTGTTCAGATGCACAGGCGCTCGCGCCTGTCGACATCCAAAGATGACAATAACAAAAAACCGATGGGATGGACACAAAACCATTGCCCGTCCCGGTTACTAACTCAATAATGGTTTCACCAAACTAGGTATTGAAATAGGGAAGTGAATTTTGTGAGCAGGTAATACTATTACGAAAAGGATTCGAACGGATTCATAGGTCAGAGGGTCTATTTCTACTGTACATTATTTCCGAAAACAAATGACAAAAATAATAAGAAATTCAATATAATAATTCGGTTCAGAAAGTTTTCGGATAGGTATTTAACTAAATTATACGGGAGTTTTAGTTAAATTTGTGGTGCTTAGCATCGAAATTAGTAAGGATTAATTCAAGTATTACGTGAGGAGGCGCAAGAATTTGAGGGGCTCATACTTTTCATATTTTTGCGAGAGAGGAAGGAGGAGAATGACAAATACCACGTAAGACAAAAACTATAAAATCATTGATAATTCCATTATCATGTACCACACTGTTTAGTTTTCTGTTTCTGTCTCTTCGGACATGGACACGATCATGGAATATTCCTGATTATTTCCGGAAACTTCTCGTAAATTCCTTCGCTTTAAAAGAAACGAAGTGTTTTAATCTTGAGTACTGTTAAATTGTGAACCATTTCAAAAATTTCTTGTGTCTTATGATTTGAGAAAGGGGAAGTCCATAATTTTTTTAGTTTTTCTAATGAAAGAGGTGTTAGGGGTCTAAAATAAGCAGAACTCTACTTACGTAAATGTTGAGTAGTTCTTAATGCTACTACACTTGTGACTGTTCTGGAGCCATTGAATTGACATAGTTTACATGAAGGTTGTTTAAGAAACAAGTGGTAAGCTTTGGAGGGTGTCAACTACAATAGATTCAAGGAATAGGTGGCAATGTGGTTAAGGGACAAACAATTGTAGGATAACCACAAGTTACAATCCGAAACTGGTCTTGGGTGTGATTTGAAAACGTGAGTGTAGAACAACTGGATCATTGAGTACAATGAGTTACGATGAGAATTGAGCAGCTACACATGAACGAATAGAAAACTCAACAATATCGCCTGTCCAACGCCTAAAGTAAACATACACGACTTACTGCTTACTCATTCAAACTTAGAACCGCGTATTAGAAGGCAGGTTTCAAGACGTCTAATACCAAAATTGATTAACATCCAATTAAGACATTGGGCGAATTTCATTAAAAGGTCATCACACGGTCCAGCACATTACCAGCATTGTGTACTGGCATTTGTTGCACATGCAAAGAAGTCCAGTGGAGTTGAAGCAATTCAGTAGCTCGAGTACCTAAATGTGTTTCCGGTTTCCATGTTTCTCTTTTCCCTCCTGATTAGGCCCTTATATCGATAATTCGCTAAACCAAACAATAACTAGTCATTGACAAGAAATAACGTCGATAACAACAAACAATAACCCATTATTCTACAGTGATACACTGACCTAGTGCTCATGACTGATACTGTTAACTGCCAACTAGTTGAATACGACGTTGCGTTGTCGTATTTCTCTGTATGATTTAGTAGCATTTTATGAAACACTTGGAACACCGACAATATTCACTTCCTCCTATACCATATCACCTTGTGATACTAACGATATCCGTCAAACCTACAATGAGGGGGTGCTGTTGAACGAATTAGAGCGGCGCATTTCAACTACTGGTGTGGATATGCATGAGAGGACGCCTACAGGTATGAATTTCTTATGAATGGACATAAAACAGTGTGTCCGTTCCTAAAAATTATCAAACGGAATACCACGTCAACATTATAAATAACAGCCGAAACCAATTAACGTCGAATATTTAATAAAACCATAAAACTTGCGATCACAACAGACACTTTATCTGATTCGATGTCATTGGTAACAATATACATATTAATAATAAGTGAATATGAACGAGTGAGCGAGTCGGAGAGGAAAAAAAGAGTAACACAGAGAGAGAGAGAGAGAGAGAGAGAGAGAAGGCTGTCAGTGTTCGTAATTTAGTATCGACATAGCGTACCTGTTGTGATAATTAATAGGAATTGCTAATAAATCGTTGTAAACGTGTTTCTTTCAAGTTTTGTCGGCAGTCGTCATAAAGATGCTTTCTGCAGAACGTTTCATATCGTAACTAATTGCACTCTGTCGCTTTGAATTATGATCGGGTACACGTTTTACTAAAAGAAAACTAGATACGACTGCAACAGGTGGTGGACATTAAACATTGATATCATTTTGTACAGTGCGTTTGTTGACGACAGAAACAATGACAAACGAAAAAGCATTTGCTAACGATAAGCCTTTGGGGATCACTAGCGTTTATTGTTGAGAGTATTTAGACGGTATTTAAATGGGCATGAAGGTAGTAAACAAAATCACACCACTAAAATTAAATTGAGAGTTCATTTTTAATGTTAGTAACTGCGACAGCATAGAAGTACCTACAATTGAGCGGTGTCGAATATCCCCCGAAGATTTACTAACAAAGAACTTCTGGTTATTATAGCGACTGAGGGCTTCAGTTGGTAAATATTCTTCATACTGAAACCCATTGGCCTCATATCGTTGAACAAGGTGGAGGGATGTTTTTTGGAAGGTTCTGCTCGGATTGAAACTTCATCATCACTTTTAGCCGTGGTAGTAAAAAAAAAACTTTTGGGTGTTCTATTTCCGCTAGCTACTAATGCCGGTGAGCGGACAGTCTCTCCGGACTACATCAGAATGTAGGACGGAAGATCGTCTTTAGCCTCCTAGGAATTCGTGGGAAAGGGTACGTGGTGATTGGAGTGAGAAACATGTTTACCTTTGGAGTATTACTGTCCAGCATTTGTCCATGTGGTCCAAGGAAACCACCGAAAAACTTATTAGACCAGGATAGACAGTGTATCCCGAATGCTAAGCAATGATCTAAACTTCTAAGGTGTAAGTGGAGGAACTGTTATTAGTATTGTTAGTCTTTGGACTGAAACTCCCACCCCCACCTTCTGGAGGTATCTTTTTTTGAATAAAGGGTACCCTATGTTCTTTTCAGTACCCCTGAAAATGTGCGTACCAAATTTCATGATGATCGATTGAGTAGTTAAGGTGTGTAATCGTTACAAACAAACTCATTCATAATTTTAGTAAAGATTCTTGATCCTTCCAACCTCTTTCAACTTTAATGACGTGGATACACATAAAATAATAAATTAAAGTAGATTTTCATATATTTTAACGCTTGTCTACAAATATCCGACAAATAAATTAATTTTCAGTGACATAATCATTTTTGTGTATGCGTGGGTCCCATTATTCAAAGGTTTCGTCTTTTGACTTTGACATAAGACGTAGACGTTTACATTTATATTCAAAATTAACTTTCAATATTGTTTATATGATTTTGTGCTATTCCCCTGTTATTAATAAATAATTGCGTGATTTGTTAAACGAATGTTTTGCATTGTCCGGTTTCGTACAAAATTTTTTACTAGGTTTACAGGTCATTATAAGATGTCGCATCGGTATAAAGCATGTGTTAAGTGTCAAAAAGCTTTATTGGATAATTTATGGCGTTAAATCTGAATAGTAGTGCAATATATTCTCAAATGTTTATGTAATTGCATATTAAACTGTCAACAGGATGGGTTTAATATTTTGTAAATCTAAATATAGTAGTAGGTGGATGCATATATTGAAATTTTTGTTCTAATGTAATTTACGACTTAACGAAAAGGTATTACAGGATTATTACTTGCAAATCTTATAAGAAAAAGTGTATGCGTGTGTGTTGTAGCGAGCACGAGTGTGTTTGTGTGCGATCGGGCACACGTGTGCGTGAACGGCTTATCGATTCGCCGACTAGCCGCGGGCGCCTTTCTTCATACCTGTCGTACCTGCGTTCTGGGAAAGCAGGTAAACAGTTCAAAGAAAAAATAAACTATCCGGATGTTTCCAAAAGGTTCCCGAAAGTAAACAAAAGCGTATTTATACCTCGTTTTTTAATGACCATCATCCAGTTCTACATATAAATGAAACAGCTGTGTGCAAACTCTTTTGCATAGTCATTACGACCATGGGGTCGGATTAGTATGTACCGTCAGTGCCCATGGCGCGCGGTCACCTTTGGTACACCGATGCCTAGTCGTTTAGGTCACAAGCACTGGCGTTTGTCCTCAGCGACCGTTGAACACGACGTTTCTTATTTAGCCTAACCAATGGCTTTGAGTTCCCTCGCTGGTCGGAACGCTACTGTCTGTCTTTAACAGTGTGTAACTCGTTACGGATATGTTTTATGTGGTCATGCATGCTCATTCATTCTTAAGTACCTTAAAGCGTAATATGTGAGACTAACTGTATGTATGCTGCAGCTGATGGTATACGCCGTTGCAGTGTCATATTTCCCTGCGTGATACTGCCAGGGTCGGACTGACGCTTGACTCTACTTTCAAACACGTTTTTCTCGAAAACGGTACACTTTCCGACCACTAAACATTTACATAATTTTTTTGTTTTATAATGCCCTATCACCTCCTGCAAGCTTGCTATTTATTTCAGAATCACCCTTTGTTTAAGAGGTGAAGTTTGGGTCAGATGTTTGTGTTTGACCATTTATAAGACTCATAATATAATAATGACGACGATTTATTTATAGCGATCGTTTTTTCTTTTTTCTATACATTCTGCGGCCTTAAAAAAGTAATGATTTTTGTGCGGATGTCCTGACATCAAATGACCATGAATGTAATTCATGAAGCGATCGGTTGGAGTTTTCAACACAATTGTTTGTCATAATAAGCGATTCACAAAAATTATCTCGACTGTTACATCAGACAGAATGTCACAACATTAAAACAATTTGAATAATTAGCGAATAAATAAACAGCGAAACCTGCTCCCAAGATGATTACCCACAAGAATAGGTAATAAGTTAGAAAAACTCGTGCGAATAATGTATGATGGTTCGATGACGTTAAATGGCAGATATTTATTCTAAGAAATATGTCTCGTACCTTTCAGCAACCGAAAAACGTGTTATTCCAGAATTTTTTTTTTTAAGTAAATTCCATTATGTCGAATTGGCTCGAACCGGAGAAAACCAATGACAAATTTTCAAACTTTCTTGCTCTTTTAGTTTCAGTTTTGATCTTGCCGATTGAACGAAACCATATCTAAAATGATAGTTGCTTTGACATATTTACAATCAAAACCTATGTTGAACCCAAGAACAAGAAATTCATCCTTATCATCAGATCAATAATCGAAAGTCTAGTTGGACACGTAGCTCCACTCTTCCTGTCCTAAGCAAATCTACTCATTTTCTAAAACAAGAAGATCTAACAGCTCTAACTATTTTGCCCTTCTTTACTTTTGATTAGTTCAAGGTTTCCTCTATTTTATTAGTGAAAATTTACTTTCATAGGTTGAAAGTAACAGAAAAACTAGACACTAACAACTCTAACGACTAGAAATTGTCGAATTTCGATATCTAGGAAATCAGATTTGTCTACATGGAAATTTGGAAGAGACATATGGCAAAGGTCAAAATATCTTTAAATGCTCATCGTAGGGTATGGTCGACTCGATTCGACCCTGTGCTAGCAAGGAGGAACTAGAGATAGCTTTAAATAAAATGGAAGAGGTACTGATAGATCAGTACTGTATGAAAATAAATAAAAGTAAAACTAAAATACTGGTATGCAAAGAAAGAAAAAGTAGGGAAAGAGCGAATATAAAAATAGGAGACAAAAAACTACAAGAAGTCTTTGACTTTCCATATTTACGGAGTCAAATAACTTAGGATGGGAAAAACGAAGGGTCTGGTCGTTTCTATCAAAAAAAGAATCGCTTTTGTGCTCGAGATCGGCCAATTTGTTTCTCCTGAAAAATGCAACATGCTATGCTGTATAGCAACAGTAAAATACTTTGCCGATTGATTGGCGAAAATACCGCCACCCTCGGAACCAAACAAGCGACGACATGGAACAGTCGAAAGCGACCAAAGACGCCAATACCACTATGTCGTCGTTGTCGTCCTCGCCGCCGTTACCACTGCCGACGCGTCGCCTTCACTATCACCGACGACGTTGTTTTCTCCTCCGCCGTCGTAGTCAACGGCGTCGATCTCCGTCGTAACCAACCGCATTCCAAACAGTGTTGCCAACTTACGCATTCATTAACTGATACGCCGGTACGGGGGGTTATAAACGATCTGACTCTTCTGGCTTTGTTCGAGTTGGTTGTTCCCTTCTACCGCAACCGAAGATAACCTGGTCTAAAGAATATAGAAGCATCACCTTTAATGCCGAAAATGAAATTGTTATTGAGTTGGATTATGTTGTCGTACATTTGGAATTTCTCTATGTATTTAAGCTATAAAAAACAGATGAGTAGTCTTGTTTGCTATCATCATCATCAGTATAGGATCGTCAGTTCTAAGATGGGTCAAGTCCCACGTAGGGGAGATGCTAAATAGGTTGCACATTGAGCAACATGGGAACAAATAAGACTTTGTAAAAACTGACGTTGGAAAATCAAATAAACAATGTCAAGAGAATGAAATATAGTTGGAATAGTTTGCAATCTCCGCAAACAGGAAACTGCCTTGTTGTTATTCGCGTTTAATTTCGTTTTGTTTTTTAAATTTCTAGTTGCAAGAATAAAAGGCTTCTTCGGTACGATGTTCACAAGTCGTATTCGATTTGTGAGCAACATATTTCTATTTAATTTCGTTAAATTAATTATCAGCGCGTGCGACGGAGTCGTTGTCTGGCTCGTGAACAGTATTCAATGCCCCAGTTTTTGTTCGCAAGCGCTTGACTTCTTCAAGGATTAAAATATCAATAATAACCTTGTTTTGAAATAATAACCTTATAAACGCTCTTGCGACAACAATGCAGAGGTCATAGAACTTAGCCAGGTGTGTCTTCTGAACTAGAATAATAAATATGCGACCTCAATATAATATTCGCACGTAATTTTTACCAGACATTTGTACCTAACATACAGTTTTGGAGATTTTATCAAATATTCTCTGTAACTCAATTAATCAATGTGTAGCTGTATATAACGCGAAACATAGACGGAAGGGGAAGTGGAAAAGAAAAGGTTAGAAGCGTTCCAATTGTGGTGGTAGGATACTGTCGACAAAGAAGATCAGAAAGAAGAGATATTAAAAAGAATAGGAGAACAAAGGACTCTATGGAAGTCAATAGGAAATAGGCGTTTCGTTAGCACGATTGACATGCTTCTTCAGAGATCTACATCTAACAGGTGGACTTCCACATCCATCAGCATCGGAGATGGAAGGACCTGTAAAGATGCTCGCCACTCGTCACTCTAATCGATGTGGACTGTCCAAATCCATCAGCATCGGAGATGGAACGATCTGAGAAGAAGCTCGCCTTTCGTCACTCTAATCGATGTGGACTGTCCAAATCCATCAGCATCGGAGATGGAACGATCTGNTATAACAAAAACCTACCTAATAAAAATAGGTTTAATGAAAAGCCCGTCAAAACGAAGACATGAACCATTAATCGTAGTGGTTTTCCGAGTAAGAGGCACAGTTAATACTGGGTACACGATTACCCGGTAGATCCCCGGCAAGATTACTATCCAATGCATTTGTATGATAAACCACGACGGTAATAGAGATCAAGGGGAAGTTTACAGTTAAAGTGCTTCAATAATTTTCTGGTTTTCTTCGTTTTTAGAGCAATTCCTTTAAGTAATCTTTTTCTATATAGTTTATTATTCTGTAGCCTACAAATAAACCCGTTTTTTTTTTCTTGAACTCCATTTATAGAAGTGAATGTATGTAAACAGATACATATTTTGTCAGATGTAGGTGCAATTTTTCATTTTGAATCCGTTAAGCGTTGGCATGATTGTGTGAGCGCGACGATCGCGGTTAATTTAAAAACATACAGACACATAGAGAAAAACATATTATAATAACAGTATAACTACACGTATGTACAAGTACCCCTCAAGTATTTACCATGCGTGTATTCAGATACAGGTTCGAAACATTCGAAAACGTCCTGGTTTCGATTTCCCGTTAACGGCCAATTTGCAAACGGCCTTTGTCTTCTGTCGTCACTGTGTTTGCCATTTACACAGCCGAAGAGACAACCGCGTCTGTCTGTATATTTGTGCATACGTATCTATGTATGTACGTATGTCCACGTGTTCATGTACGGATTACCGGTGTGTGTGTGTGTATGTGTGTAAGTACGTCGTATTTATACGTATGTGTGTGTGCGTGTGTTGTTTCGGAGGAGAGATGTCAACGGCTGTAATTGTCCGCAATTTATAGTATGTCGTCACTGAGAAGCCTGACTTGCGTTGCCATCTTCTTCGTCTTCGTACTTTTCTTCTCATTCTCCTTCTTCTTTGTCTTCATGATCTACAAAGGCAACTGAACAACAGGCAAATGGTTGTCGCAGTATACAGGGTGGCCAATGACTTTCCATCTCTTTTCTGCATATCATTTCAAATTACTTCTGTGGATTTTAGGATGGAGCTGTTAGAGTTATCGCTGTTTTGTCCCAGTCTTGGTATTCGTATTGGTTTTGTTTATATAGCCTTAGTCTTGTGCCAATGTTTTTCCCGATCCTCGAAGCACATTTTTTGTGATCTTGTTCAGCTCCTTCTTCGATGCCGTCTTTATCTCCTTAATCCTATCGTCCTTTCATGGGGCTCTTCAGTTTCGGGAACAAGTAAAAAGTCACAGGGGGCAAGATCTGGGGAATACGGGGGCTGTGGTATTATTAGTGTGCTGTTTTTGGCCAAAACTTTGCGCACAAACAAAAATGTGTGAGCAAGGACGTTATCATGGTGCAAAAGCCAATTTTTGTTCTTCTACAAATCTGAGCGGATTACTTCGCGCAAATTGCGCATATAACTTGCAGGTAATATTCCTTATTGACTGTTCTACCCTGTGACAAGAACTCATGATGCACCACGCCCCTGCAATCAAAGAAAACTGTAAGCAAATCCTTCACATTCGACGTAACTTGGGGTGCTTTTTTCTATCTTGGCTCTTGCGGCAGCTTCCACTGGGATAATTGAGTTTTGGTTTCCACGTCATAACCGCAAATCTTCTTGGTCTTTGACTTCGTCTTGCTCTTGGTTTTGTTGATATAGTCTTGGGTCATTTAAACTGGTGTATTGTTTTAAGCACCTGTCGATAGTTGTGAGATCCACGAAAGCTAGAAAACTTACCCTTTCTCCAATACATAAACTACCACTTTCTCCAAAGCATAAATTGTAAAGAGTTTTGTTGGGTTGATGTAGCTGCACCTCTCAGTGTTATCTTTGTGACAATTGCTCATTGCTCTTTCCTTTTACAATGAATGTAATCTTGACAACAATTCCAAGTCCAGCTCTGCTTCTAATTTAATCTTTCCCCGAAGTTCTAACAGTAAAAATATTGCTTCTACCATTTATACAGGAGTTTTTTGTTATAAAGAAGAATAAGTTCAGAGCAAGAGTAGAATAAAATATGAAATATTTATGTTTAATATGTAAGTTAACTCTAAACCTTAAATACTCATCCTTTATCCTTACAGGATTGATTAGCTTTTGTTTCACTGTAATTCTTTCTTCTCGACTTAAATGCCTTATTGTCTTACTCCATTACAGTATATTTAATCTNTCCGGTACCCGGGGTATCCGGAACATCCTTTAGGATCCTGCCGGGTGCCGGATAATGACGCCGGATACTCGGCAGTGACAGATAATTCTACCAGAGGAAAAAGAAAAAATAAACACCAGCGATAATAGTTCAATAAGTATAACAAAAACCTACCTAATAAAAATAGGTTTAATGAAAAGCCCGTCAAAACGAAGACATGAACCATTAATCGTAGTGGTTTTCCGAGTAAGAGGCACAGTTAATACTGGGTACACGATTACCCGGTAGATCCCCGGCAAGATTACTATCCAATGCATTTGTATGATAAACCACGACGGTAATAGAGATCAAGGGGAAGTTTACAGTTAAAGTGCTTCAATAATTTTCTGGTTTTCTTCGTTTTTAGAGCAATTCCTTTAAGTAATCTTTTTCTATATAGTTTATTATTCTGTAGCCTACAAATAAACCCGTTTTTTTTTTCTTGAACTCCATTTATAGAAGTGAATGTATGTAAACAGATACATATTTTGTCAGATGTAGGTGCAATTTTTCATTTTGAATCCGTTAAGCGTTGGCATGATTGTGTGAGCGCGACGATCGCGGTTAATTTAAAAACATACAGACACATAGAGAAAAACATATTATAATAACAGTATAACTACACGTATGTACAAGTACCCCTCAAGTATTTACCATGCGTGTATTCAGATACAGGTTCGAAACATTCGAAAACGTCCTGGTTTCGATTTCCCGTTAACGGCCAATTTGCAAACGGCCTTTGTCTTCTGTCGTCACTGTGTTTGCCATTTACACAGCCGAAGAGACAACCGCGTCTGTCTGTATATTTGTGCATACGTATCTATGTATGTACGTATGTCCACGTGTTCATGTACGGATTACCGGTGTGTGTGTGTGTATGTGTGTAAGTACGTCGTATTTATACGTATGTGTGTGTGCGTGTGTTGTTTCGGAGGAGAGATGTCAACGGCTGTAATTGTCCGCAATTTATAGTATGTCGTCACTGAGAAGCCTGACTTGCGTTGCCATCTTCTTCGTCTTCGTACTTTTCTTCTCATTCTCCTTCTTCTTTGTCTTCATGATCTACAAAGGCAACTGAACAACAGGCAAATGGTTGTCGCAGTATACAGGGTGGCCAATGACTTTCCATCTCTTTTCTGCATATCATTTCAAATTACTTCTGTGGATTTTAGGATGGAGCTGTTAGAGTTATCGCTGTTTTGTCCCAGTCTTGGTATTCGTATTGGTTTTGTTTATATAGCCTTAGTCTTGTGCCAATGTTTTTCCCGATCCTCGAAGCACATTTTTTGTGATCTTGTTCAGCTCCTTCTTCGATGCCGTCTTTATCTCCTTAATCCTATCGTCCTTTCATGGGGCNAAGAAGTCACTTCTATGCTCGCGAACGGTTAAATTAGAAATTCCAAAAAGGTTGTTAAAGGTGTATGATTCGAGCACGGCGTTGTACGGATGCGAAACATGGACAGTAGGTGCGGCGGAAAAGAAAAGGTTAGAAGCCTTCGAAATGTGGTGTTATAGGCGGATGATGAGGATAACGTGGGTAGAAATAAAGGTTAGAAATGAAGAGGTATTGGAAAGAATAGGAGAACAGAGGACTCTATGGAAGTCAGTAAAAAATAGGCGAGATAGTTTGGTAGGACACCTTCTCAGGCATGAAGGTCTAGTCAGAGACATATTAGAGGCAGGAATAGGAGTTAAGAGGGGTAGAGGTAGACCTAGATTAGATTACTGTTCGCAAATAGTTAAAGATGTGGGCTGTTCTAGTTTTAGGGAAATGCGAAGTTTAGCTCAGGAAAGGAAAAAGTGGAGGTACGTGTCCAACCAGTCTTAGGACTGACGACCCTATGATGATGATGATATTTTCATACCATACTCTTCAATCAATATCGTTTCTATTTTATTTATGGCTGTTTCTAGCTCTTCCTAGCTAGATGCTAACACTAGTGTATCATATGCAGATCTGAAGAATGCTAATCTTTTGTTCCTGTACATCTATATCCCTAATGTTCATAATATTCATTTTCATTCATTCATCGATACACAAATTAAAAAGTAGCGGTAACAATATGCATCAGGTCATCAATGGGAAGTCTTGGTGGACAAGTAGTTCCACTTTTCCTGTCCTAAGCAAATCTCCTCATTTTTCAAAACTAGAAGATCTAACATCTCTACTTTACTTTTGATTTCTTTAAGGTTTCATCTATTTTATTAGTGAAAATTTACTGTCATAAGTTGAAGGTCCCATTTAACATTTGAGTTTTCCATAATAGAATATATTTTCCTTACTGAGACTGGGATAGGGCTTCTAAGTAGAATGCTTGTAGTGTTGCTGTCAATTCCAGGACTGTTGTTCAGAATCAAGCATAACAACGGCAAAATTAAGAAACCTTTCTACATTTTATTGGTCCAAATTTTTACTGTTAACACTATTGTGTGTCGTCCATGAAGATGTCCAGTCTTTTTGGACGATTATTATCAAAAAATTCAAACAAACAGTCACTAAGCAAACGTTTTGATTTAGGCAGCTAATAGTTTAATGCATACGTGTGTGTTTCTAGCGCGTTATCCAAGAAATCTCATCCGATATCACAGCTAGAGCATCGAAACGAAACCGGTATTCATCGAAGAGAAAAATAATTTTCTCATTTACGACTACAACTCGACATGTAGATGGTGTGTACCTACGCTGGAATATGCGGACTGCGGACAGTGTGTGTGGCTAAATGTAACCGGTTTATAATGTAATGTAATGTTACCATACATACATGCACCTACTTGTCCACACATACAGAAGAAACCATATATAAATTTATATGTACATCCATAAGCATACACAAGCATATCCTAGCAAAAACAATTAGTATGTATTTATTCCCAAATACATCCTGTGTTCGGCATATAAAACGATGATATAATTGGCTGAATATGATTTGACGGAATTAATTATCAATGCGTGAACATTATCTATCCGCTTTATTCTTTTTTGTGTTTTCAATTTGCAAACTGAATGACTGTTAAGTTGGCCGAGACAAAGGGGAAGGCTGATCGGCATTATTACGTTAGAAAATTATACCACGACGGTCAAGTGTTATTATTTTGCTTAGTTTTGCGAAATGGGTGGGCTAATATTGGGAAAATAGTATAGTTTATATTGAGAGTAACAGGTTGTTGTTGTTGTTGGAACTTGAGCAAGAACGTAGGAAAGTAAATATTAAAATGGGAATTGAACAAGTATGCAAGGATATAGGGACAAAAGATTAGCACCTTTAGATTGGTTGTTAATGTATAGGGTTGTTCGGAAAGTCATTTGAATTTGATAAATTTAACCTCAATCCGATCTCACGTGTTGTTATTCGCCGGTTCACATCAACTAATGCCTTTATCGCGTCTTTATCAGCTTCAACCGGCCTTCCCGAANAATCGATGTGGACTGTCCAAATCCATCAGCATCGGAGATGGAACGATCTGAGAAGAAGCTCGCCTTTCGTCACTCTAATCGATGTGGACTGTCCAAATCCATCAGCATCGGAGATGGAACGATCTGAGAAGAAGCTCGCCTTTCGTCACTCTAATCGATGTGGACTGTCCAAATCCATCAGCATCGGAGATGGAACGATCTGAGAAGAAGCTCGCCTTTCGTCACTCTAATCGATGTGGACTGTCCAAATCCATCAGCATCGGAGATGGAACGATCTGAGAAGAAGCTCGCCTTTCGTCACTCTAATCGATGTGGACTGTCCAAATCCATCAGCATCGGAGATGGAACGATCTGAGAAGAAGCTCGCCTTTCGTCACTCTAATCGATGTGGACTGTCCAAATCCATCAGCATCGGAGATGGAACGATCTGAGAAGAAGCTCGCCTTTCGTCACTCTAATCGATGTGGACTGTCCAAATCCATCAGCATCGGAGATGGAACGATCTGAGAAGAAGCTCGCCTTTCGTCACTCTAATCGATGTGGACTGTCCAAATCCATCAGCATCGGAGATGGAACGATCTGAGAAGAAGCTCGCCTTTCGTCACTCTAATCGATGTGGACTGTCCAAATCCATCAGCATCGGAGATGGAACGATCTGAGAAGAAGCTCGCCTTTCGTCACTCTAATCGATGTGGACTGTCCAAATCCATCAGCATCGGAGATGGAACGATCTGAGAAGAAGCTCGCCTTTCGTCACTCTAATCGATGTGGACTGTCCAAATCCATCAGCATCGGAGATGGAACGATCTGAGAAGAAGCTCGCCTTTCGTCACTCTAATCGATGTGGACTGTCCAAATCCATCAGCATCGGAGATGGAACGATCTGAGAAGAAGCTCGCCTTTCGTCACTCTAATCGATGTGGACTGTCCAAATCCATCAGCATCGGAGATGGAACGATCTGAGAAGAAGCTCGCCTTTCGTCACTCTAATCGATGTGGACTGTCCAAATCCATCAGCATCGGAGATGGAACGATCTGAGAAGAAGCTCGCCTTTCGTCACTCTAATCGATGTGGACTGTCCAAATCCATCAGCATCGGAGATGGAACGATCTGAGAAGAAGCTCGCCTTTCGTCACTCTAATCGATGTGGACTGTCCAAATCCATCAGCATCGGAGATGGAACGATCTGAGAAGAAGCTCGCCTTTCGTCACTCTAATCGATGTGGACTGTCCAAATCCATCAGCATCGGAGATGGAACGATCTGAGAAGAAGCTCGCCTTTCGTCACTCTAATCGATGTGGACTGTCCAAATCCATCAGCATCGGAGATGGAACGATCTGAGAAGAAGCTCGCCTTTCGTCACTCTAATCGATGTGGACTGTCCAAATCCATCAGCATCGGAGATGGAACGATCTGAGAAGAAGCTCGCCTTTCGTCACTCTAATCGATGTGGACTGTCCAAATCCATCAGCATCGGAGATGGAACGATCTGAGAAGAAGCTCGCCTTTCGTCACTCTAATCGATGTGGACTGTCCAAATCCATCAGCATCGGAGATGGAACGATCTGAGAAGAAGCTCGCCTTTCGTCACTCTAATCGATGTGGACTGTCCAAATCCATCAGCATCGGAGATGGAACGATCTGAGAAGAAGCTCGCCTTTCGTCACTCTAATCGATGTGGACTGTCCAAATCCATCAGCATCGGAGATGGAACGATCTGAGAAGAAGCTCGCCTTTCGTCACTCTAATCGATGTGGACTGTCCAAATCCATCAGCATCGGAGATGGAACGATCTGAGAAGAAGCTCGCCTTTCGTCACTCTAATCGATGTGGACTGTCCAAATCCATCAGCATCGGAGATGGAACGATCTGAGAAGAAGCTCGCCTTTCGTCACTCTAATCGATGTGGACTGTCCAAATCCATCAGCATCGGAGATGGAACGATCTGAGAAGAAGCTCGCCTTTCGTCACTCTAATCGATGTGGACTGTCCAAATCCATCAGCATCGGAGATGGAACGATCTGAGAAGAAGCTCGCCTTTCGTCACTCTAATCGATGTGGACTGTCCAAATCCATCAGCATCGGAGATGGAACGATCTGAGAAGAAGCTCGCCTTTCGTCACTCTAATCGATGTGGACTGTCCAAATCCATCAGCATCGGAGATGGAACGATCTGAGAAGAAGCTCGCCTTTCGTCACTCTAATCGATGTGGACTGTCCAAATCCATCAGCATCGGAGATGGAACGATCTGAGAAGAAGCTCGCCTTTCGTCACTCTAATCGATGTGGACTGTCCAAATCCATCAGCATCGGAGATGGAACGATCTGAGAAGAAGCTCGCCTTTCGTCACTCTAATCGATGTGGACTGTCCAAATCCATCAGCATCGGAGATGGAACGATCTGAGAAGAAGCTCGCCTTTCGTCACTCTAATCGATGTGGACTGTCCAAATCCATCAGCATCGGAGATGGAACGATCTGAGAAGAAGCTCGCCTTTCGTCACTCTAATCGATGTGGACTGTCCAAATCCATCAGCATCGGAGATGGAACGATCTGAGAAGAAGCTCGCCTTTCGTCACTCTAATCGATGTGGACTGTCCAAATCCATCAGCATCGGAGATGGAACGATCTGAGAAGAAGCTCGCCTTTCGTCACTCTAATCGATGTGGACTGTCCAAATCCATCAGCATCGGAGATGGAACGATCTGAGAAGAAGCTCGCCTTTCGTCACTCTAATCGATGTGGACTGTCCAAATCCATCAGCATCGGAGATGGAACGATCTGAGAAGAAGCTCGCCTTTCGTCACTCTAATCGATGTGGACTGTCCAAATCCATCAGCATCGGAGATGGAACGATCTGAGAAGAAGCTCGCCTTTCGTCACTCTAATCGATGTGGACTGTCCAAATCCATCAGCATCGGAGATGGAACGATCTGAGAAGAAGCTCGCCTTTCGTCACTCTAATCGATGTGGACTGTCCAAATCCATCAGCATCGGAGATGGAACGATCTGAGAAGAAGCTCGCCTTTCGTCACTCTAATCGATGTGGACTGTCCAAATCCATCAGCATCGGAGATGGAACGATCTGAGAAGAAGCTCGCCTTTCGTCACTCTAATCGATGTGGACTGTCCAAATCCATCAGCATCGGAGATGGAACGATCTGAGAAGAAGCTCGCCTTTCGTCACTCTAATCGATGTGGACTGTCCAAATCCATCAGCATCGGAGATGGAACGATCTGAGAAGAAGCTCGCCTTTCGTCACTCTAATCGATGTGGACTGTCCAAATCCATCAGCATCGGAGATGGAACGATCTGAGAAGAAGCTCGCCTTTCGTCACTCTAATCGATGTGGACTGTCCAAATCCATCAGCATCGGAGATGGAACGATCTGAGAAGAAGCTCGCCTTTCGTCACTCTAATCGATGTGGACTGTCCAAATCCATCAGCATCGGAGATGGAACGATCTGAGAAGAAGCTCGCCTTTCGTCACTCTAATCGATGTGGACTGTCCAAATCCATCAGCATCGGAGATGGAACGATCTGAGAAGAAGCTCGCCTTTCGTCACTCTAATCGATGTGGACTGTCCAAATCCATCAGCATCGGAGATGGAACGATCTGAGAAGAAGCTCGCCTTTCGTCACTCTAATCGATGTGGACTGTCCAAATCCATCAGCATCGGAGATGGAACGATCTGAGAAGAAGCTCGCCTTTCGTCACTCTAATCGATGTGGACTGTCCAAATCCATCAGCATCGGAGATGGAACGATCTGAGAAGAAGCTCGCCTTTCGTCACTCTAATCGATGTGGACTGTCCAAATCCATCAGCATCGGAGATGGAACGATCTGAGAAGAAGCTCGCCTTTCGTCACTCTAATCGATGTGGACTGTCCAAATCCATCAGCATCGGAGATGGAACGATCTGAGAAGAAGCTCGCCTTTCGTCACTCTAATCGATGTGGACTGTCCAAATCCATCAGCATCGGAGATGGAACGATCTGAGAAGAAGCTCGCCTTTCGTCACTCTAATCGATGTGGACTGTCCAAATCCATCAGCATCGGAGATGGAACGATCTGAGAAGAAGCTCGCCTTTCGTCACTCTAATCGATGTGGACTGTCCAAATCCATCAGCATCGGAGATGGAACGATCTGAGAAGAAGCTCGCCTTTCGTCACTCTAATCGATGTGGACTGTCCAAATCCATCAGCATCGGAGATGGAACGATCTGAGAAGAAGCTCGCCTTTCGTCACTCTAATCGATGTGGACTGTCCAAATCCATCAGCATCGGAGATGGAACGATCTGAGAAGAAGCTCGCCTTTCGTCACTCTAATCGATGTGGACTGTCCAAATCCATCAGCATCGGAGATGGAACGATCTGAGAAGAAGCTCGCCTTTCGTCACTCTAATCGATGTGGACTGTCCAAATCCATCAGCATCGGAGATGGAACGATCTGAGAAGAAGCTCGCCTTTCGTCACTCTAATCGATGTGGACTGTCCAAATCCATCAGCATCGGAGATGGAACGATCTGAGAAGAAGCTCGCCTTTCGTCACTCTAATCGATGTGGACTGTCCAAATCCATCAGCATCGGAGATGGAACGATCTGAGAAGAAGCTCGCCTTTCGTCACTCTAATCGATGTGGACTGTCCAAATCCATCAGCATCGGAGATGGAACGATCTGAGAAGAAGCTCGCCTTTCGTCACTCTAATCGATGTGGACTGTCCAAATCCATCAGCATCGGAGATGGAACGATCTGAGAAGAAGCTCGCCTTTCGTCACTCTAATCGATGTGGACTGTCCAAATCCATCAGCATCGGAGATGGAACGATCTGAGAAGAAGCTCGCCTTTCGTCACTCTAATCGATGTGGACTGTCCAAATCCATCAGCATCGGAGATGGAACGATCTGAGAAGAAGCTCGCCTTTCGTCACTCTAATCGATGTGGACTGTCCAAATCCATCAGCATCGGAGATGGAACGATCTGAGAAGAAGCTCGCCTTTCGTCACTCTAATCGATGTGGACTGTCCAAATCCATCAGCATCGGAGATGGAACGATCTGAGAAGAAGCTCGCCTTTCGTCACTCTAATCGATGTGGACTGTCCAAATCCATCAGCATCGGAGATGGAACGATCTGAGAAGAAGCTCGCCTTTCGTCACTCTAATCGATGTGGACTGTCCAAATCCATCAGCATCGGAGATGGAACGATCTGAGAAGAAGCTCGCCTTTCGTCACTCTAATCGATGTGGACTGTCCAAATCCATCAGCATCGGAGATGGAACGATCTGAGAAGAAGCTCGCCTTTCGTCACTCTAATCGATGTGGACTGTCCAAATCCATCAGCATCGGAGATGGAACGATCTGAGAAGAAGCTCGCCTTTCGTCACTCTAATCGATGTGGACTGTCCAAATCCATCAGCATCGGAGATGGAACGATCTGAGAAGAAGCTCGCCTTTCGTCACTCTAATCGATGTGGACTGTCCAAATCCATCAGCATCGGAGATGGAACGATCTGAGAAGAAGCTCGCCTTTCGTCACTCTAATCGATGTGGACTGTCCAAATCCATCAGCATCGGAGATGGAACGATCTGAGAAGAAGCTCGCCTTTCGTCACTCTAATCGATGTGGACTGTCCAAATCCATCAGCATCGGAGATGGAACGATCTGAGAAGAAGCTCGCCTTTCGTCACTCTAATCGATGTGGACTGTCCAAATCCATCAGCATCGGAGATGGAACGATCTGAGAAGAAGCTCGCCTTTCGTCACTCTAATCGATGTGGACTGTCCAAATCCATCAGCATCGGAGATGGAACGATCTGAGAAGAAGCTCGCCTTTCGTCACTCTAATCGATGTGGACTGTCCAAATCCATCAGCATCGGAGATGGAACGATCTGAGAAGAAGCTCGCCTTTCGTCACTCTAATCGATGTGGACTGTCCAAATCCATCAGCATCGGAGATGGAACGATCTGAGAAGAAGCTCGCCTTTCGTCACTCTAATCGATGTGGACTGTCCAAATCCATCAGCATCGGAGATGGAACGATCTGAGAAGAAGCTCGCCTTTCGTCACTCTAATCGATGTGGACTGTCCAAATCCATCAGCATCGGAGATGGAACGATCTGAGAAGAAGCTCGCCTTTCGTCACTCTAATCGATGTGGACTGTCCAAATCCATCAGCATCGGAGATGGAACGATCTGAGAAGAAGCTCGCCTTTCGTCACTCTAATCGATGTGGACTGTCCAAATCCATCAGCATCGGAGATGGAACGATCTGAGAAGAAGCTCGCCTTTCGTCACTCTAATCGATGTGGACTGTCCAAATCCATCAGCATCGGAGATGGAACGATCTGAGAAGAAGCTCGCCTTTCGTCACTCTAATCGATGTGGACTGTCCAAATCCATCAGCATCGGAGATGGAACGATCTGAGAAGAAGCTCGCCTTTCGTCACTCTAATCGATGTGGACTGTCCAAATCCATCAGCATCGGAGATGGAACGATCTGAGAAGAAGCTCGCCTTTCGTCACTCTAATCGATGTGGACTGTCCAAATCCATCAGCATCGGAGATGGAACGATCTGAGAAGAAGCTCGCCTTTCGTCACTCTAATCGATGTGGACTGTCCAAATCCATCAGCATCGGAGATGGAACGATCTGAGAAGAAGCTCGCCTTTCGTCACTCTAATCGATGTGGACTGTCCAAATCCATCAGCATCGGAGATGGAACGATCTGAGAAGAAGCTCGCCTTTCGTCACTCTAATCGATGTGGACTGTCCAAATCCATCAGCATCGGAGATGGAACGATCTGAGAAGAAGCTCGCCTTTCGTCACTCTAATCGATGTGGACTGTCCAAATCCATCAGCATCGGAGATGGAACGATCTGAGAAGAAGCTCGCCTTTCGTCACTCTAATCGATGTGGACTGTCCAAATCCATCAGCATCGGAGATGGAAGGACTTGTGAAGATGCTCACCACTCGTGACTCTAATCCATATGGACTGTCTACATCCATCAGCATCGAAAATGGAAGAACCTATGAAGAAATTCACCACTCATGACTCTTATCGATGTGGACTGTCCACATCCATCAGCATGGCAGATGGAAGAACTTGTGAAGAAACTCACCACTTGTAACTCTAATCGATGAGGACTGTCCACATCCATCATCATGGGAGATGGAAGAACTTATGAAGAAACTCACCACTCGTGACTCTAATCGATGTGGACTGTCCACATTCATAAGCTTGGGAGATGGAAGGACCTACGAAGAGGAACGTCATTCTTGCTAGCGAAACATTAAGAAGCAACTCCAATCTAGGATGGTCTTATGACCTGAATCAGAACAGAACAGGAAGCACTAACGCTGATACAATTAGAACTTCCCTTAGGATAAGACTGAATGCTTTTGCATGCACAAAAGGCCTGTATCGTCGGCAAACCACTAGCATAAGGTGAATTCCATTTACAATTTCCCGTTGGATATCAGTCAGCTTCAACAGCTTTTTAGGAAGTAGTGTATAGGTAACGGCGATCATACAAACCTATATCGTACTATCTATCTATGGGAATTCGAAGCTTTCGCTACTATATGTATAACCGCGTAGCTGGTGAGTGTATTTATTAGTGAAAACAAATGGCACCGTAAATCTTTCCGTTTCAAAATGACAATCTGCGTGTGTGTCTGTGTATGTGTAAAGTATTGTGCGCTGCTCCTTTCCGCGCTCCTGACAGTGAATCCGATCGTTTCACGATGAAAACGACGACACATTCCATCGGTCGGCCAGTCGTCAGGAGAACACGGAGCAGAAGGGAGAAGTCGAGAATGAAAGAAAGAGAAGATGTCGAAGAAAAGGAGTTTGGTACACAAAAATGAAGAAGCCCTCTCTTCTCATGGCGTATAGGTGCACGTTAGTATAGAAGGGAAGGCATCATCGGGAGCAACAGCGACGACGTCGTCCGCGAGCTTTCGTCGTTTGTTTTGTTTTGCTTGGCCTATGGCCGGCAAGTCAGCGACCTCTGTGAGAACGAATCCCGTACCAGTTTATGCGAGAGAGATGCTGAGCGGTATCGCGACTGGCGGCGAAAAGAGACGCCGATCACGCGGCGCTTTAGATAGACGAGGAAGTCAGAACAAAAGCAGACACGAGACAGTAAACCTGAGCAAAGCGATCGAACTCTCAACGACGCGACGCGACCGACGAAAGCGAGAAAAGAATAAAAGAATTCAGAAGGAGATCGCTTGCCTCTCGCTTTGCGCTCGCTCTCATATTATTTTGCCTGCTGCTCTACTCTCATACGATTCTCATGAGACTAAGTTAACATACATACAGGTAGCTGAAGGAGAAGATAGTTATTTATATGTATACAATCACATAGGACACTTCTATTTACATACATATGGACCTGTAGTGGAAATGGTTTTCGAAAATAAACAAAAACGAAAATAAGGTATTTGCTGCCAGTGAGCTTTGATCTCCATTGGAATCCTTAAAATTGAGTACCTGAGACAAGAGCTCAGAGGCTCCAATCAAAGGACGAAGGCTTTCTTGATTCTGAACAAATGTAAAAAACCTCTTTTATCATTTTAATCTTCTGAAGTATCCTGAAAATAATGTCTTCATACAGTGGACAAAGATTAGAAATGAGGAGGTATAAGAATGAGTAAGTGAACAGAGGGCGCTATGAAAGTCAATAATAAATAGGGTAGGAAGGTTGGTAGAACATTATCTCAGGCTTGAACGGCTGGCTAGAGATATATTAGAAGCAGAAACAGGAGTTAAACAGGAGTAGAGATAGATCTTGATCAGATGAACGCTCACAAATAGTTAAGGATGGTGGGATGTTCTAATTTCAGGGAAATGCAAAGATTAATTCAGGAGATATGCGATGGGACACATCTGCAGCTAGAAGTATCAAGTATTGTCAAGTTATGGACAAAATCCATCGTCATCTACCGTTCTGATATTCGTCTAATAAAAATGTTGAAAGGGCATTTGACGTTCAAGTCATTTTTTAAAAATGAAAATGCATTTTTTTCTACTACTACGTATCCGAACATGTTACTGTAAAGATTTCCCATATCCCTGATGACGCTGCTCAACTTTTAGACAATAAGTCCTATAGACTTGTAGAAAAATACATGATCGAATTGAGACCATTAGGGTGGTGCTGTGTTACCCTAATTAATTAATCAGGATTTGTTTCGTCAATTGGTCAATAACCTTTGTAAATGGTCGCCGGTCGCCGGGCATGATTCAGAAGAAGCGGTTCATTTGTTGGCCACAAGAATGCAGCAAGAACAATTACACTTTCTGGAAAAAATGTCGGCCTGCCTGTCTGTTACGCCTTGGAGACGCGATATAACGATATGTATGTAAGATACGAGCATGTACCAACAAACATGTATGATACACGAAGAAGACGGCAGCGTATGTATGGACATCCACACTTCAAGATAATAACTGTTACTGAAACAGTTGAAGTTTAAGTACGTGAATATTACGAGAATTAGTTTTTTTCAAAGGATTAGTGTAGAAGGTTGATAAGTCATCATGTGTCGTAAATGGAAACGTCTAAATGGTATTGTAATGTTCGTGAGTTTTACAAATTAGCTTTTAAGAANCTGGCGTACTGTCAACACACCTTCTCCATACACATCAGTCAATTTCTTTCTGGCTTGAACAGCATTTTTACCCTTTCTGTAGTAAAACAGTAAGATATGTCGAAAATGCTGCTTATCGCTCTCCATATTTAAAAGGGCACCAACCAAAAACTACTACGTAGAATTAATTGGAATATTTCACACACAAGCCTTGCTATATGAGCTCTCAGAGCATATAAAAATTATACGGCTTAAATGTGAAGTTGGGTGCAAAAGAATACAATTAAATCCTCTGTCGGGAAAAAACGAAATGACTTTCCGAACAACCCAATAGTAGCAGCAAAGTAGATATCCAGCAAGGAGATGCAGAGGTAACCTTCAATAAAATGGAAGTGTTTTTGAGAGAAGAGTGTAGAATTAACATAAATAAAAATAAATCGAACATATTGGTGTGCAAGGAAGGTAAAAATAAGGTTACGTTAATTGAAAAACTAGAGACTAATAACTAGAAGTAGTCGAATTTTGATATCTAGGAAGTCAGATATGTCAACATGAAAATATGGAAGAGACGACGAGCAAAGGATAGCACGAGGTCAAAATCACTTTAGTGCTCATTATAAGGTCAGGTCGACTCAATTCGACCCGCGGTATTCTTTGTTTTACATATACATATTTCTATTGTTTGTTTAATCCTGAACTATCCGACTTCCTCGCTTTCTTTCTGTTTTTATATCGTTTTGTCTATTATTATCCTTAAAGTTAAAGCGAGGACTCATGCGTTCTCCTATTTCATCTAAATCCACATTGGTGTTCTCCTAATAATTCTTCTGCCCTTTTTCCAACCTTCTCTGCACGATTCTAGTTACGATTTTTGACGCATGCGAGATTAAGATAATTGCTCTTTTTCGGATTTATTGATATCATCGTTCCCATATTCCGCTTATAGTCCATCGCAAAGGACTTCCCCGTCTCGTATATGTGGCTATTTAGCTCCGACATACGATCTCTAACCTGTTGGCTTGCATTCATTAAGATTTTCCGCCTGTACCCCATGTATACCTGGTGTCTTATTATGAAGTCTTTAACCCTTCCTTCATTATGCTCCTGAACGATCAACGCGAAAAGTACAGAAACAGAGAATGCTATGGAAGTCGATGAGGAGAACGAGAGATATAATGCAAAGAAACAGGAATAAAGAAGGATAAAGGAAGACCTAGACTATATTACTGTTAGCATTGGTGCAGGATAAGGAGATGCGTGTCCAATCAGTCCTCGCACTGAAATGAACATTTTGTACTGATGCGCTAACCAACCCAGATTCCTTGTAGATCAATTTTTGGACAACGGTTACAAAATCCATGTGTTGCAAATACAAAAAGTATTATAACTATTCAAAGGTACATGTTAAAGACGTAAATGCAATCTCCAAAAAAATAAATACACTTCTTTATATAACTAATTTATTGACCCATTGATGAAAGCTTTTGGGATACTTTCCGTTAGCACAAAATTCTGAAATTGGTTGGGCATGATGGAGGATCAAAGAGCAGAAGTAAAAGAAGAAGTCCGAAGATCATTCATTTCTATCACTCTATTTTGAATTATCACGAAACCATCTTATCGTTTTTATACATAGAGTGCTTAAGTAACTACATAATTACGAAAATAATTCTGGTGGCGCCCATGTAGATATATGCAAGTATATATTGCTTTTATAATTGTAAAGGCAACTTGCGGTGTTTTCTGTGTATAGATACGTAAAATATATGTAGTGAAGAACATTTATGGTATGTATCGGTATCAATATGAAAAGCACAGCAGGTATAAAAAAGAGATGAAGAACATGGTTCATAAATTCGACTGATCGTGTTCATTTAAATATCGGCCTGTTTGTTGGCGGTTTACGATGGCGATCGGCCATTTCAGTCGGGTAATTTGCAGGATTATATCTCCGACTGTATATGTAAAACACCGCTTTCTTGATATGTGATACTACATACGCCGCATTTATAGCTTCCCAATACACTCGCGATAGCGTACTCACTCTGCACTTGCTAGGTATCTGTAGCTCTCAATGTTATGACGAATATCTACGTATTGTAAAATTATTGTAGATTCATTGATGTCGTAGTCTGAGCGAACTAATCCAAAAGTTGTAAGAAAAATTCAATCTCAACTATAATTGGCAAGTGTTTTCTTTATAGCTTTGCTTTTGATAAAGATATTGATGGAAAATGGAAACATAATTCTATCAGTACTAAAACAATAAAATCCATCAACTTTATTCCATATTTCGACAACTCCATTCCTTGTTAAACTGATAGTCTCTGCGACAAAGAAGATGTTATAAACTCGAGATGGGCCAGGTACCCGGTGTGAATCCGGTATCCGGAACATCCTTAAGGATCCGGCCGGGTGCCAGATAATAACGCCAAATACTCGGCAGTGGCAGATAAGTTGTAGAAAATGTCAGTCTCAACTGTAATTGGCAAGTGCTTTCTTTATAGCTTTGCTTTTGATAAAGATATTGATGGAAAATGGTAACGNAGAAAAGCGCCCGCGGCTAGTCGGCGAATCGATAAGCCGCTCACACACACGTATGCCCGATCGCACACAATCACGCTCGTGGTCGCTACAGTATACTGAAGAGGGGTAGACGTTTTATGTAGGAAAGTGGGAAAAACCTTCGAAAATTGAAATACATTGGTACTTACACGTATGTAGAAACGGGCTATCCAACAAGAAAATGTATATTCCTATAATATAACTTCCTTCAACACTTCTTTGAATCATCTCACAATCGGTAACTTGGGTATTTAAATTTGTTTCTTTATAAAGAACTCCCCCTTTTGGGTGACCATAAAGGGAGACCATTGCCATATTAGTCAATGGTACGTATTATTCACAAGCGTATTTGTATGAAAACGTTTGTCTTTGATACGTGTTTAGCCAGACGTTCATAAAATTTTCCGTAAGCGTCAGTTTAAATCGGAACAAAATATGTGACGCGTTTGGGTAAACAAACATGTGCTATTAATGATCATGACCTAATCGTTGGATTTTAATCATACATTTAAGTAGGTTGGCATACCGGGGTGTCTTGTGAGACCTTGAAATGTTTTTCCCTGATTTTTCCAGGATCTATGTTTCGGAAAAATACCAAATTATGTGTTTTTACCATTATTTTACGCAGCAACATTTGATCAACTGTTACCCATCATGCCTGCAACACATGAAAATTTAAAATTTTCCAAGATTTCTGAGGAAAACTACGAACGTTAAAAACCCAAAAACAATTGGCGAAACGCCGGACCTGGTTTTTAAAATAAATAAATTATTTATCCCTTATTGTGCTTCTGATATAACATCTGGAATTAAAGGAAGAATTGGATGTCATGGTAAAGAAAAATTTCAATTTTTCCTGACCTGAACCAACAGATAAAGTTCGACTTACAATTTTATTGTACAGTACATATTATAATATGTCACAGTTACGGCATTTTTTAGAATAGTTTATAAATTACCTAATTGGAGAGTAACAATATAGATCTAAATTGATCAAATTTGTAAAATTAAAACAATAATATTGGTATATATTGGAGAAGTCGCTGGTATCGATATCTATTAGGAAGTTGGATAAATTTGGTTGGAAAGAAACAGGAAAAAGAAATTATTTCTGCGTTCGCTATCGGTTTATTTAGAAATTTGTTTAAGATTGCTAAAGTGTATATTTGGATCACGGTTCCAAAGATATTGGGACTTAGCGGAAATGGAGAAATTGGAAGTGCTTAAGGTATGACGTTATAGATAAAAAGGGGTACAAATGAGAAGGCAGTAAGAGGAGCAGATCAAAGAGCGTTATGGAAGCCAGTAAAGAAAACGAGAGATAGGATGAGCCATGGGGGTCTATTTAGAGATACAGTAGTAGAATCAGAAGCAGGAATATGGAGAGGAAGATAAAGCCTTAGATTAAGCTACTGTTCACAGGTATATAGAAATGTTTGAAGCTCACATTTCTGGGAAATGCAAAAATTAACTCTGTAGTACTACATGTTGATGGAAATTGGGACCTAGCGGTAATGGAGAAATTGGAAGTGCTTAAGGTATGACGTTATAGATAAAAAGGGGTACAAATGAGGAGGCAGTAAGAGGAGGGCGTTTAGAAGCCAGTAAAGAAAACGAGAAATAGGATGAGCCATGGGGGGGGGCTATTTCGGGATACAGTAGTATAATCAGAAGCAGGAATATGGAGACGAAGATATAGCCTTAAATTAAGCTACTGTTGACAGGTAGATAGAAATGTCTGAAGCTCACATTTCTGGGAAATTCAAAAATTAACTCTGTAGTACTACATCATGATGGAATTTGGGACCTAGCGGAAATGGAGAAATTGGAAGTGCTTAAGGTATGACGTTATAGATAAAAAGGGGTACAAATGAGGAGGCAGTAAGAGGAGTAGATCAAAGGGCGTTTAGAAGCCAGTAAAGAAAACGAGAAATAGGATGAGCCATGGGGGGGGCTATTTCGGGATACAGTAGTATAATCAGAAGTAGGAGTATGGAGAGGAAGATATTGCCTTGGATTAAGGTACTGTCCACGGGTAGATAGAAATGTTTGAAGCTCACATTTCTGGGAAATGCAAAAATTAACTCTGTAGTACTACATGTTGATGGAAATTGAGACCTAGCGGAAATGGAGAAATTGGAAGTGTTTAAGGTATGACGTTATAGATAAAAAGGGGTACAAATGAGGAGGCAGTAAGAGGAGCAGATCAAAGAGCGTTATGGAAGCCAGTAAAGAAAACGAGAGATAGGATGAGCCAGGAAGATATAGCCTTAGATTAAACTACTGTGGACAGGTAGATAGAAATGTCTGAAGCTCGCATTTCTGGGAAATGCAAAGATTAACTCTGTACTACTACATGTTGATGATAATGATGCTGGATGGACCTACTACCACAACTTATACCAGTTTAATTTTTGGCAAAGGCTCCTCAATGGTCGAAACAATTATTGTTGTTGTCAGTTGAATATACATAGAGGTGCTTGCTGAAGTTTTTCTGTTTCGTGCTCTTGCTTATTTCATTTTTTTTTTAAGCTTTTACAGCTTTCTCAAAACAGAAGTTATGTGTACGTATTAGGTATACACATGCATCTGTGTACCGTAACTGGTTTCTTGTTGCAAAACCCGGTGACATTTTTCGAGAATGGAGAACGTGCATCATATCATATCGTCTCCGCCGACCGAGCGAGCTTGTGTGCTTTTATGTATACGTTTCTCTATGTTGCACATTGCACACTGGAGAAAACTTACCTATATCGAGAACCAAGTCTGAAATTGTTATAGTTTGGAGGAATATTACGAAAGTAAACGTAGATTTCACATGGAGATAACGCATTTCGTGACCAAAGCAAAGCTGATGACCGTTAGTTATTGCTGCCGGTGGTGGTGATGTCAATGCCAGTGCCAGTGCCGATACTGGTGCTTGCTGATGTTGCCCAGTGTGGAGATGATGCTTCAGGTCCTTAGACCCCGGCGACCGAGACCACATCTGACACCATCGCAAACTGTTATTCTTCTTCTAGTCGTTGTCGTCGTTGTTGTTGTTGTTCTCGCCGGTGTTGTTCTCTTGTTGTGGGTTCTCTTTTCTATTTTCCTATTGCCTGTTTACGAACAGGTTATTAAGTAAGGTTTACGACGTGTTCTAATCGAATTTAGTATGGTAGTAGTCAAATGACAAACTAAGAAACGTTGTCGTTTTGGACATACAGTGTAAACTCTTTATAACGTCACTCGATTTAACGACAAACTCCTTAAAACGTCGAAATTGCTCGACTTTGGTTGGTTTACATTGTTTTCTATACAATATTACACTCTATATAGCGTCACGCTCACTCTATTTAACGACAACAATGCGGCATTATTAATCATTAAGCAGTACTTTCTAAGTTGCCGAAATAGATAAGAACTGTAGCTGTGTACGTTGTTGAAGAAGACGATCCTGTCCCTCCACCAAGCATCAAACAAGCACTTCATGCAGCGAAACTATTAAAAAAATACTTTTTATATAATCAAATTGATCCGGCAGTATCTCAAGATATGAGTAAGATACGTAACAAAATACAATTAAAATATTGGAGCAGCAAAAACCATCAGACGAAGATAACAGGCTATACGCAATGTATGAATAATAATTTTCGTGTGCAAAATGTGTACTATATTAGTAAATGCATATTATTATAGAATAGTATAATATCTTTTATTTCTCTCCATTTAACGACCACTCTTTATAACGCCGAAAAATGTTCAGTCCCTCAAGTGTCGTTATATAGAGTTTACGCTGTATTTATATTCCTATGTGAAATTAGATCTTAGGGGAATAATATTCCACAGATAATTTTATCCTTTTTTATCCTCATTTCGCCTGTATCATGGGCTACCACGTATCAATTCCTATAAATCCTAATAGGAGGCTTTCGTCCTACCCTTAAGCTCCACAGTTTCCACATTTTCGTGTAGATCGGAGAGACTGTATAACTCGCCAAATTCCTTCAGGAATAGAGTGTGTATGCAACATTTATGTCCAATTTATTATTTCTTCAATTTCATCGCTCAATATCATACATTCAACACGCTTTATTTTAATTTTGTTAATCGTCCATCATTTTAAAAGACAGTAAAAGTATTTATTATATACAAGTTCAAAACACATTGAAATATTTTATTTAAAAACGTGGAATTTTAAATATCTGTGGTGGAATATCATCCTGTATACACAAAGAGTGTTTTGCGTAGATTGCGAATAATTCACCTTCCAACTTAACATTCCTTACACATAATCGCGTCGTTTGTAAAATTCGTAATGATAATGAAGGCCAACTAAAGACTTAATGAGTCACATTCCCATCCACGGTTAGTGCTAGATAAAAAGAGATATGAGGAATTAATTTGTCGAGAACTCCGAATGAAATGACTAACTGTTCGTGTAAAATATGCGCACATATTAACTAAAAATAAATGGAGTAATTGTTTATATTCACACTACAAGTAAAATTTGTTTGTAACATTTAGCAATAAGAGAGGCAAAAAAATAAATCATTTATAAAATCAACATAAAAAAGGATATGTACTATTATGCAATACATTTTAATTGCTGTAAATTGTTAGAGGTAGGTTAGAATGACATGGACCTTTAAATGCGATATGCAACCAGGGATCGAGATGAATCTCAATCTAAGGTGCTGGCTATGGTTTTAAGTGTTTGTTACTGTGTAACCTAAGGCTAAGATTCATATCATTGTAAATCATCTCTGATAGTTAGAAGACATGCGGGTTAGATGGAGCTGTAACAGGTGCAGCGAATCAGTTCTTTTTACGCTATTTAGTTATTGCTTTGAATCAATTAACGTATATAAAATTTTGAGCATGCCAATTGTAAGATAAAATCAATGTAGAAGTACATATAACACTCCGCTAGATCCTTACGGAAAATGACCCTCTATCAAATTCTTTGAAACTTTGGATTCTGATAGTTCTCGACGTGTAAATCAAAAATCTCAACGGGCGCTAAGTCGTAAGATACAATTATATCTATTATAGGGTACGTATATAGATATATGTATGTTCTTAGAGGTTTAGACCATTGCTTAGCATCCGGGAAGACGCCGGTTCGATTCCGGATCCGTCTGCCTCAGTCCAAGTTTTTCTGTAGTTTCCTTGGATCACTTAGGAAAATGCTAGGGCAGTAATATTCCACAGATAATCTTTCATTCTCTTCTGTCTTCATTTCGTCCGTCTCATCTTTCTCACCCGAACCACCACCCACCCATCCACGATTCCTGAGAGGAGGCTGAAGAGGGCTTTCCGCCTTACCTTCCGGCTTAGTCCGAAGGGATTAGTGGCTGGTGGGGATGAAATACCCAAGGTTTTTTGTATTTTCATATACATTTAAGTTGTATATTCTGTGTTGATGTTTGATTACACCCCTGAGTGCACCAACTTTCTCCATAAGTACAATATAACCTCGGGGTGCACTACACTTTTACAAATTTCATTATCATCCCTGGCCCGATATGCAATGCATATATTCAATACGTATAGCAGGCAGGTATAATTGTACCTTGGAAGTCCTTATGGAAGAGTGCAGCTTTAAAGGATCATAACTCAAATAGGTGAGTTTTTACGACTTAGCGCCCATTGTGACTTGATCTATACGTGGAGAACAACCAGCATCCAAAGTTTTCAAGAGGTTGACATAGGACCATTTTCGGTAATAAGAAGAACACTATTGTTTCATTATTTTCATGGTTCTTTTGATGGTTTTTAGACCGATAAACAAGTGTTCTATAATATTGAAATGCAAATACATTAAGGTACAGGGGGTTTTTTATTAGGTACTTCGGTGGTAAGATTTTTAAGGGGTTGTGGTTCAGTTATAACCTTTCTAAGATAATAATTCGTCTAAAACGTTTATATAAATATAATAGTAGGTACTGTGTAGATTATTATCTTCGTCCACCTTCTTCATCACATCCGTTTAAATTCGAGAAAACAAATTTGTTTACCAAAGGAAGAGAATCTTTCGTTGTATTCAAATATCTAACTATCTCGATCCCCGCGTCTCGTAATAACATGAATGGACCTCAGACATGTTAGGACATGTGTATGCGATTGTGTGTGTGCGTGAACAGCCAACAAGGTGTGCGTCGTTCTCATCTGTTCTGTATTCAAGTTTTTTCTTATTCAGTCCACTCACTATTAAACGATGATAAACAGAGAGAAGGATATTGTTAAGCCTGAACAGTGAGTATAAGGTCAAGAATACGCCCCCTCTCCCCCATGTGTCTGCAACCCTGTCAGACCGTCGCTTCTTACTTATACACAGATGTATATATGAACAACACATTTCAAATTATGTCGAACGGGCGGGAACCCCCCTCGTTCGATTTTGGTTTATTTTTGTCTGTTTGGGGCCGGTTACATGCCGACGTTCAGTTAAAATTATTTCTACAGACAGTTTTCTTCGATCTTTCTTTTCTATGTGACCTTCTATATGTAGACGGATATTATACATATACTACTGCGAGAAATTCGAATCACAATAGAACAATTAATTAAGGAATTAACAAGTTTATTTTCTTTTGCAGCTGTCCAATCGATGACTGAAATCCAGAAATAGCGAAACCTTTTACAGTATAATTGGTGAGTCAATTTATGTTTTATTTTTGTTTGAAAGATACATACGGTACCCCTAATATGTGGATATAATGCTAAGAATGTACAGTGGTGTTAAAACGTGTCACTTATTGGCATAGTTTATCAACTGGAGTTTATAATTAATGATCATCAATTGATGGGGGAGCCTTACTTGATCTTTCAGTAATTGGGGACATGTATGCGCTTGCACATTTAATTCCATTATGGTGCAAAGAAGCATGATTACTACTGCTTACCATGTTAATTAATCGAAGATTATAATGATAAAAATGGTAGTATTACTGTTGTTTGTCATGCCGATGGCTCGGAGTCTATAATGATCCTTTAGTAATAAGAAATACGTATGCATTTGTCTGACATTAACAAACATATCGCTTAAGGCGCCTGTGGTGCATTTTTCATGTCTAAGACTGACAGCCTGCAATGATCCTTTAGTAATGGGGGACATGTATGTGGTTGTCTGTCACAACTAGTTACATTTTTATAACACATATCACTAAAGGCATTTTTGGTGCAAAGAAGCATGATTACTACTGCTTACCATGTCAATAAATCGGAGACTTTAATGATAAAAATGGTATTATTACTGTAGTTTGTCATGCCGATGGTTCGGAGTCTATAATGATCCTTTAGTAATAAGAAATACGTATGCATTTGTCTGACATTAACAAACACATCGCTTAAGGCGCCTGTCGTGCATTTTTCATGTCTAAGACTGACAGCCTACAATGATCCTTCAGTAATAGGGGACATGTATGTTGTTGTCTGTCACAACTAGTTACATTTATATAAGACATATCACTAAAGGCGCTTACGGTGTAAAGAAGCATGACACTACTGTTTTCCATGTCAATAAATCGGAGACTTTAATGATAAAAATGGTATTACTACTGTGGTTTGTCATGTCGATATTTCGCTTAAAACTACCACTTGCATGTCAGTCAATCGGAGTCTATAATGATAAAAATAGTATTTTTACTGTGGTTTGTCATGCCGTTGGTTCGGCATCTATAATGATCCTTCAGTAATGGGAACATGTATGCAATCGCCTAACATAAGAAGTTACATTTACACAGAATATATCGCTTTGGGCGCTTATGGCGTAAAAGAGCATGATCACTGTGGCTTGTCACGTCAATGACACGGAGTCTATAATGATCTTTTGGTAATGGGGGCACGTATGAATTTACTTGTGGTATTTACATGAAACATGTCGTTTAGGGTGCTTATGATACAAAAAGGTATGATTACCCTGTTTTGCCATGTCAGTGGCTAAAAGTTTACAATGATCATCTACAATAAACTTGAACTATCCATTGTCCTCTGCTTGATTATTAGCCCGATAGAGGGGACTAATCAAATAATATCTTGCAGTGTTCTAATAAAGTTGAAGAGATTTTGAAAAACGAAATTGCAACTATGCTATTGCGTACTTTTTAAAACTATCTGCATGATAAAAATGTAGACGTAAGTTTTCTGCTATAATAAAATTGTCTGAAACTGTAATTATCTACTCTCCCTGCTTAATTTATGACTGCGTTTCAACTTTTTCAAAATAGGGCCAACTTACTGTTGGCTGCCATGAACGTAACTGAACAGACTGTGTGCGCAACCCCAAGAGAATTGAGATTCTCTCTTTTATTACTCTGAAGTTACCGAGTTTATATATAGGTCATCGGTTATTAACCCCTAATGTAACGTGTCCGTACCGCCCACCCAATGAGACATAGAGAACTAAAAATTATCTTGATCGAATACATTTTCCTTCTTCTATTATTGATTAAAGTAGGTTCTAGCAGGGACCAAAAATGGCAACAATATAAAATAATTCCACGTAAGCTTTTTAATATTTTTGTTGTAAATATTTCAGTTGCAATTCTCACACTGGTATCTAGTCCTTTGTCCATGATTGTTATTTCTTTCTTAGACGTATTATTTTATGTTTAGCTTTAGGTCTTTTCGTAGTTTGGGGTGTTTTTTTTTTGTTGACGGTATTAGTGCTTTATTCATTGGCAAGACATGCAATTTTAGGGGTGCGTCAAGGTAATAAAGGAAATACCATTTAGCGGGGTTTTTATTGTGTTCTGCAGGTACTCAAAATTGGATTTTGTACAGTATCATCGAGTAAACTTTAGTTTAGTTTAGAAAGATACAGGTCGGACGGAGGAAGCTGGCGAGCGGTCGCGCAGGTACTTGCCCATTTATGACTTATTTGGGTAAGTCACTTGGAACCGATACACAAATAAGCTTTCAGTAGGCGTAAATTATAGTATTAATACAGATAAGACAGTAGCGTACTAGAAAATAATGTAGAAACATAACTTACCAAAAACAAAAAAATGAACCTATTGCTTTTGTTTTATAGTTAGTTTTCACATTCACTGTCATCATGGGAATCTCTATCACTGTCACCAACATCAACAATTAGTTCTTCTGTTTGTTTGTCTGTCTATTACTTGCTCACTGATCCCTATTTTTAAATATTTAATCTACACCCCTGATAGGAATGCTGAAGAAAGAGCCTGCAATCGTTATACCTAAAACTGCCTACTTTTGCCACCGCGCATTAACGCCATTTTCAAATTTCCGCCAGCTACAGCGTCAGGCCTGTATTATATTATGTTTTTCATCTAAAAATACCAATGTAAGGAACATGATAGAAGTTTTAGATGTGCATATTTTGATATCAGATTTGTCTCGAAAATTAAGTTGTATGATTTGTAGAATTCTTCATGTTGGAGAACTTCCACAAACCACAAGAATCAAAGTGGCTACCAGTTCCGCAGCCTGCCTTTTTTTTGCTGTTTCAAAAGACGTAAACTTATAAGACGGCCTTTTCGTTTCGTCATCTAACAAACAACGTATGGGAAAAAATTCTAAAACTAGGATAATATCCAATCCCTCCCTCTCCACCCTTAGCGTTCGACATCATTCATACAGCGATACATATAATAAGAACAGCGGGCTTTAAAGACGGCCTGATGTTATTTTTTTTTCTGTTCAACCTTTCTTGTTGTTTCCTCCTTTTTTTTTCTGACCGGACTTCTTTCGGTTGCAGTCCATTATTAAATATTTTTCGACCCATGCAGTTTATATCTCGATCCGAATTCCACCAACGACTACGTAACGGAACAAAAGAACAGGTAAAATATCCTTTGTGCCTGTCTCAATGTCGAAATGACGCATAAAGGAATAAACGGTCGCAATAAGGTCAACAGGGGTATTTATAAGTACCTGCTTGCCCTTAGTTTAAAGAAATTAAGAATCGACAGCCTCCCGCAATCTTCTGAAGTGCCGGTTGAAAAAGGCTAAGACGCCATAAGCAATTGTGGTTGAGCGAACGTTCGAAATGTGCTCAATCTGTGGCCCACTAGAACTTATTGAATACAATTTTGTGTACAGTTGGAAAAAGTATCATGGAAGTGTTAGCTTTGACTTGTGCAATGGGATTTTTTGCATGTCTAAATGCAGACTTATTAGGGATGAGGACTAATATCAGTAACGTCTTTGGTAACATATTTGATACATAACAAAAGTTTTCATAATGAAAATGATCAAAAAGTATTGTTACGTAATTTTCTTTAACCGAAATTGATCTCCTATTAATATAAATCTACCCGAAAAGAATGGTTAAAAAATATTGCTGGGGCTATCCAGATGGTCAAAATTCACACATCCATGCCCCTAGACAAAAAATTTCAGTCTCTCAGAGTCTTTCAGCGTCTCTCACAGTCTCTCAGTTATTGCCTAGGTGTTTTATGGATCTCTCACAGTCTCTGTATGAGAGACTCGAACGATAAAATTGTTAATTCGGAGATTCGAGTCTCTCGTTCAAAGATTCACGTCTCTCGTTCAGAGACTGGATACGAAATGAGGTTCTCTCTATGAGCGACTCGAGTCTCTCGTTCAGAGACGTTAAACAATTTTTTGACAGTCTCTCTCAGCGACACCAGAGAGACTCGATGAGAGACGGAGACTCGAGTCTCACTTTCAGAGACTCTGAGAGACTGAACATTATCTCGGGTGATTATAATATTCTATAAAAATTACCTCTTCCAGCTTTACACAAAATTGTACGTGTTGATTTTCAATATATTATAACACCATAATTGCTTATGGTGTCTTACCTTTCACCGGGAACAAGAACTTAGAAACTTAAAATATTTATTTCTGGAACAATTTTAGATTATTCGTTTAGTTACGCGCAAGTTTTGGGCTTTCTTCTGTCTGCTTCGGCAGGAATTTGTAAATCAGTGGAAGAATACTTAGAAATGATTCAGTGGTTCCAAAAATTACACATTTTATAGTGTAAATATAATAATTGTGTAGATGTAGGTAAAACGAAAAAGTTGATTAAGTGGGTGATTTTTTATGTAGTTTTTTAAATGTAGTATCCACTGGTTCCGTTGGCGCTGTCATACGTACAGACGATTGAATGTACAAAAGAATTTTAATTGCTTGCTTTTGTACATCATGTAACTACTTCAGTCGTGTTTTTCAAGTGAGCAACCTGAGCAATACGCAATACAGTTCTAAAAGGTTATTCATCTCTATTTACAAATTATCTAACCATTTCTAACTGCGTTGGCACATTGTCGTTTTAATATAAGTAGGAACAAGATCGAGATTGAGAGACAGTTCTTATAGCCAGTTAATTATTTGAAGACCATTTAGAAAACTTTCTCTGAATGGTTAATGAGGACAACAAAGTCATTACGTATTATCCATTTGCTACTGAATGCACAATCCAAACACCTCGTTTTGATATCAAAATAATCCGAAATCAAATGTTTCCAAATTTCCAAAATTAATTTACAATTTGGTGGTTAATTAACGAATCGTTAAAAATTCTTCATTTGCGACGACCAAAATCTCGTTCTGTAAAGTGAAATCCAATATCTGTCGATTTTTATGTTGTATCCTAAAATGTTTGGTTTTCAAGTGTGGTCAGTCTTCGTCTTCGCCCACTACAAATCATCAACTCTCAACGGCGAGCGAGTTGTCGTTTGGCGGTAAATCGAGACTGACGGCTGATTACAAGCCACGGTAGACACCTATCATAGCCTTCTGGATCACCTGCTCGTTTCACTCCTTTCAATGCCACCTTCACACATTTAGACCGGTGCGCGGTGGTGTTGTAGGACAATTCGTTTAACGCGCGTGCCCCGCATTTTTTCATACCATTTGAAAACTGTAATGGAAAAGTGATTTATTAGAAATTAAATACCAAAAAAAATATTTAATTTTTGATTTTTCGTAGTTTTGCAAATAAATTGAAGTGGTTGATTAGATGGGTAATTTTCTAGACGTTTTGTCATCAGTTGTCTGGTACTCCTTGAAGGCTCATTTGAAACTTTATAATTTCTATATAAGACCAAAGGCTTTTACTGCTGGAATCCATAGTAGAATAAAGATTCGGACTATAGGGCCGTGGTGTAAGTGAACTATTCTGTTCACGTTGTCCGGAACAAATAATAATCCGATGGTGCCAGGTCTGGAGAATATGGTGGGTGTAGCATTGTATCCCATTCAAGCTGTAAAAGCTTTTGGCGAGTGACCAAACTTGTGTGAGGTCTCGCGTTGTCTTGGTGAAACACTACACCTTTCCTGTTGATTAGTTCTG
>NW_020438954.1:825574-828069 GCF_000699045.2 Agrilus planipennis
GCATAGAAGTGACTTCTTTTTATTAAAGGCGACACGACCCTGCGCTATCCTCTGCTTTATATCCCTACTACTCCTTCCATCCTGACTTATCTGACTTCCTAGGTATCTAAAATCAGCCACTTCTTCTAATTTTTCGTCTCCTATCTTTATATTCGCTCTTTCCTTACTTTTTCTTCCCTTGTTTGTCTTTACATAATTCTAATTTTTTATTACATACCTGTGGCGGTCAGTAGTCAGTACGTTTTTTAATAAAAATGAAAGAACAAAAAATGTAATGTATCTACTATTTTAAGGGTTCCGTACGTCCGACTGAACGGAACCCCTATGGGATCACTCGTGTGTGTCTGCCTATCCGTTTTGTTGAAAATATTCCTTTCAAGTTACCGTTACTATAATTGTAAATTGTAATCATTTTTCTAAAAACCCTTATATTATTTCATGAAACATCTTCTTCTGTTTTCTTTATTCTGAACTGTACTATAGTGATTTGTTTTTGTTGTATTTATACATGACGGGAACAACAAGGGTGTCCTTAATCGTGGTTGTTTGTGTTCGCACTTTTTCTCCATCTGAAGAAATTTGCTTCAGGATTTTGCAAAGACAGGATTTCTATAGAGCTACATCAATATGTCTATGAATCTTCTAGTCGTCAGGATATGAAAGGATAAATACTAATTTATTGGAACACCACCACAGAAACTATCCTACAAAAGGTTATCGGCTTTATATTAAGGCTGATACATTAGTTCCAGAGAACAATTGAACTGGATCAATCTTAATGTAGTTCGTGGTAAAATTTTTTTCTTTTGTACACATTGTTGAAGCAGGATAGTCGGTGTTTAACTTATACCAGCTTCTGCTGTACGCCAACTTAATATTGTACAGCTAGTTGATGATTTTTACTTTAATAAAATTTACACCTTTTTTTTTACTAGTTTTATTATTAAAAGGATCGAGACTATTCACAATTAAAAATATGTACAACTAATGTAACTTAAATAACTAAATGCGTTGTATTGAGAACCGTGCTTACTGATGTATACTGATGAACTCTTGTTAGAAAATTTCGGACATGTATTTAAATAAACGAGAAAGAGAAGAACAATTTAAGATAGATAGAGTTTGAATTAGAAACTAGTATGAAAAACTTTACAGCAAATGACTGCATTTCAGGTAAATGTGATAAGTACAATTGAAAAGGTTATGAGAGGAAAGTACGGCCCTAATATGATTTTAACGATGACAGTCAGGTAAACATTGAATAAGTTGTTGTTGTATTGTAAATTCCACGAGAAGATTCAAATTGCAATATGCACGATAATGAGATTAAGATGCAAAGAATATACAGTTAAAATCAAAAACAATCGAATAAGATTAAAAATTATCAAACCATCTACTTAAATATGTACAATTAAATAAAACCATAATTATAACCAAAAAACAACGTTTCGGCGAATAGCGACGGAACACACATAAAATTTTCAAATTCAATTAATAAAATCCTGAACGGGAAACTGAAAGAACTAGCGATATTATTAGGTAACCGTTTTCGGCGGATTTGAAAATAATTAGTATCGGTTTAATGCACCTACATTGTATGCGTGTGTGTACGTATATATACATATATCGATTAGCAGCCGATCATAATTGTTTTGTTTATCGTGAACGTTATCATCAATAGGTGCGGGCGTATCTTTGTTTTGATGGAAAATCAATATTAGTTACGCTTTTATGCATTTGGTGATAATCACTGTGCTGTACGAACATACGTATTTATGTGTCTATGAATGTGCCCTATACATATAGTGTTCCTACTTCCTTGAGCGATACTGCACTATCTCCCACTCAGGTCATTGGCAATGTATGCAATTATTTATCGTTTGGGTGTTCAACTTAACAGACGTCCTAACTAGAAAGTAAATCGATGTAGCTTATCCTTTTTGCATTAGTTTTTATGCAAAATATTTGTGCAGTCGTGAGATAAAAAATTATCCGGAGACTAGTAGCGAAATTGGGAGATGTGTTTAATGAGAATGTTTCTTACATACTAACTAACAAAATTAAATTTAGTTAAAAACTAGAGAACAACTAAGAAAGGGGGTGGAGTCAAAATGAAAGATGTTATGGTGGTGGACAAATATAGGAATTTTCGTCATATACGAGAGGGTGTTGTTGAGTACAACCAGATATAGAAAAGTTCTGAAAACAGGTATGAATGAGCTAACAATGAGCCATGTATTAGTAACAGAAAAACCTCATTTACGCTACCAGGAATTATTGAATTCATAACGTACACATTGTCTGTATGACAATGAAATTATTCAGAAATATTATAAAACCAAATAATAAAGGAAATAAATTTATGACTTAAAATGTTTGAAGTTGAACTGAACAAAGAAATTTGAAATGTAAATAAAGTAAATAATAACCCTAGATCAAACTAAATGGAAAAGTTTTGAATAAAAATAATAGTAAAAAATATAGATAATTATTAG
>NW_020438954.1:828285-850982 GCF_000699045.2 Agrilus planipennis
AGTCTCTGAAAGCGAGACTCGAGTCTCCGTCTCTCATCGAGTCTCTCTGATGTCGCTGAGAGAGACTGTCAAAAAAACTGTTTAGCGTCTCTGAACGAGAGACTCGAGTCGTTCATAGAGAGATCCTCATTTCGTATCCAGTCTCTGAACGAGAGACTCGAATATCTAAACGAGAGACTCGAATTTCTGAACGAGAGACTCGAATCTCTGAACGAGAGACACGAATCTCTCAATAAGTGGTGTAAAATTTTCTAAGTTCAACATATTTCAGAGATCCCAGTCTTTCTACGATAAACTCGAGTCTCTCAATTTTTGAGTTTTATTTATTCGGTCTCTCTGAGAGAGACTCGAATCTCTGAATCAACAACTTTATCGTTCCAGTCCCTCATACAGAGACTGTGAGAGATCCATAAAAACACCTAGGCAATAAGTGGAAGACTGTGAGAGACGCTCTCAGAGACGCTGAAAAACTCTGAGAGACTGGAGAGAGACTGAAAATTTTTGTCTAGGGTACCCTGTTTATTTTCTAAATACATGTGGGGTAACTCAATATGTTTTTCAATAAAAACGAAACAAAATTTCAGTTAAGTTAGTGCTTTTCTGGCAGTTCAGCAACTGTGTAGCTCCTATACACCAGGGGATCAGGTAAAATGGTCTCTGGCGTATATAGATTTGATTACAAAATCAAAACTCTTTGCCTCTTTTAATCGTTCTCTCATATCGAATTGAGAGACGTACCCCGCTTCGTTCCCGTTATACAACCGGCGCATTCCCTTTCGTTCCTTATCTCGTTTTTCTCAACTCCTCCATATCGATTTCGGACGTCCTTTACCGTGCGGCTCTTGGTTGCATCGCTTCCATTCTCGCGCGTCCTTTTTGTTCAGAGCGAAGCCGAGCATGGACCAGGGCATCACCGTAGTATCATCAGACCATACTTTGGCTTGTTCTACGTATTTCTATACGTACGTGTAGAATTTCAATGTTCATTTAGAACTGAATGTACCTTTGTTTGTATGTGAATGCATCTAACTATAATAGACGAGTAGAGTAGAGGTTGGACTGGACCGCCTTCTAACCAATTATTCTCACACGATAAACTTGAAACTGGAATTACCAAACCATTGGTAGAATTAAAAGTAATATCGTACCAACGATGAGATACAATTCTTGGAAGCTTTGCATTTAACAATACAGAGGATGTGGAAAAGGGTCAGTTACAGTCTCGATTTGGACAAATTATACTTGATTAGATGTTTTTGCATCATTAAGTAAAAAGAACGGTAAATGTCACCCCGAAGGGGGTGGGGGTGGGTGGTATCGAAAGAGGAGGTTTCCCCCACCACTGTACCATGAAAAGTTCCTGGCGGTCTCACCCCCATAAAAAGTTGATGATGGCCCCCCACCCCCGAAGGGAGTGGGGGTAGAAGGGATCGAAAGAGGGTAGTCAGGGTGGTCACCTGAGTAAAAACCCATAAAAAATTTGCGACGGTCTCACTCCCATAAAAAGTTATGGGGGTTGATAGTTGATTATGTTGACAATTTTCATACACTGTAATTCAAATAAAATTCATTAAAAAAATTATTGTCAAGCGCGTGGAGGTGGGAGATCGAAAGAGGGTGGTCACTTGAACAAAACCCGATAACCTAACCTACCCTATTGATAAAGATATTTAAATAATGTTTTATATAACTTTCTCAATATTTTTATGTATTTTTCATTAGTTTTAACTTTGAATAATGTTTAAGAATAACTACATAAATATTTACATGCCCAGAAATGTATAAAAATTGGCATATTTATTAACTTTGAACCCCCATAACTTTTTATGGGGGTAAGACCGCCACGAACTTTTTATGGTACAGTGATGGGGGAGACCTCCTCTTTCGATCCCCCTTAATCATCTAGACCTTTACCAAAAGAACATTGGGTTACGTGAAGTTGAATGCTTCATGTTTTCAATTTTACGTTGTTTTTGGTAATGTTAATTTCAGGATGGACCAGAACATTCGATGAATAGATCTTGGTTTCACCAGGACCACATGTGAACCATTAGTAGAAAAAGTTAGATAAGTTTAAGTTTAGATTGAGATTAGAAATCTTCAATAGATTATGGATATTGATAATAACATAGCAGCAGGTTTTATAGTGAAACTTAGGACTTGTCGGAAATTCTAGAGAAGAATGGAAATCTAAATTGGAAAGTGCTGATGATTTTGATCCACACGCACCTTAATCTCTTCATCTGAGAGCACATCTCTGCTCAATTCGGAGTAACAAAATAGATCAGACGACGGAACAAAGACAGAAAGCGTTGTAAATAGTCGGCGCGAAGGAGATAAGTAGAAACTTGTTACCTTTTTCTGCCCGAGCTGTTGTCGTTCTCGTTGTGTGTGTACTTGTGTGTGTGTTTGTGTTGTGTTGGTGCTGGCGCGTTGCTGGCCGCCCGCCCGCCCAGTTTCAGACTCGCGTTATTGTCTCTCAGATTTACGTGCTTGGAATTGTGAACGCGCCCAGTCATTAGACACAAATACTCGCTCTCTTACATGAGTCAACACCACCATTGCGCCTGCCGATGCTGGTTTGTCTTTCCAGCCAGCGACAGGGCTCCACCATACCTACCGAACGACATCGAGTCGATAGATATCGTCGATTGTCGATATATACCTGAACGCGACCGACAAACTTTGACATCGACGAAGATGCTACAATTTTTCCCTTTTCTTCCATATATGCTCATAAAATACCAAAATTCCAAGCTAAGAGACACAGGTCATTTCCCATTTTTGCAGAAAAGTTAGAAGAGTCAACCAAAATAATCAACGTCATGTTTTCAGATACAATTTAGCTATTAATTTTCTAAATGGTCCACGTATTTTCTGAATGTTGAAGTAATTCCACAAAGTTTTCTCGAGAAATTGGAAAGATGCGAGAAGGATGTAGCAATCCAAGCTATAGTTGAAGTAAAATATATCATTAAAGTACTTCAACGATCAAATAATGATTACGTCTCTAAGTATCACTGTACGAGACATAAGAGACCTCCTGTAGTGGAATCTTAAATAGTGTTAATAAGCCCATAATGTATTGCTGAGATAATCATTGGTAGAATAATGAATTGGGCTGAAGGGCCATGGTCTAAATGCAGTGGCTATGTAAAGGGGGAAGGCGGTCCGCCCCGGGTTTCAGGCATTAGGGGGTGACAACGTGATGACAACTCACTTGCGCAACTTAGTAGCCACTAGCGCATCTTCCCAACTAAAAAATATGAGGACTAGGATTTTTCTATCTACGGAAAAGGAAGAAGGAGATCCCGAACACGTATGCCAGAAGAAATAACCTAAGACGATGGTCTAACATTGCCAGAAGAACTGCAGAGAGGTATGTTAGAATGTCTTGATAGAGAACTAGACCATCGTCACAAGAAGCGGTCCAATGGACTACCTTGGAGCTGATAAAGTATTACAATTGAACCAAATCTTTGCATATTATCCATTGACAAAATCAGGAAAGTAACTTTTGATAAGATAATCGAATACTTTAGCATAATAATTTAGTTGGGTTGCTCAATTGAAAACCGCCCCGACTCTCAACTGTTGATATGTTAGGTCCAGACGTTTCGTTCGCAACTGCAGCTAACGTCTTCAATGGAAAGTCAGAATTTTAAATTCAGTATTTCGTTTTTGCTATATAGAGCGTTGGGAATACTTTAAACTATAACCCCCTGTAGTTTATCCCAAATGTGTCGTACATAACAGAAATATGGTAGCATTATTTAAAATTGTTGGATATACAAGGGTATTTTTGCCATCACTATTTGGATTAGCTCGTACTTATATGCCGGAATGTGCGTCGAAATATAGAGTTAGCTTCAACCGTGGCGAATAAACATACATTGGCCGACATTTCAATTAGTTCCTGAAGCTTTTGAAATTGAGAGCAAACTGTATTTCGTTCTCAATAACTACCATCATTACATTTTGCATATTCACACCCATTTGTGTGAACATCCCGATTGTTGAACCGAACGTTTCCTCTATTAAAAAAAAGAAAAAGAATAAACGTTTTGCTACTTTCTCTAATGCGTTTCCGTTTTACTGGTGGTCGATTTGAAAAGCGCATATTTTATTGTATTGTTCACGTTTCTAGAATTCTCATTATCCATCGTCGACATTAGTAGATACGAGAACCAAAACGAAAAGAACGTTGTGTACCGTGTCAGATAATATTTAGATTTCTCATTCGATAAAACAATGAAGAAGAAGAATAAGAAAGGCCGTAAATTAATTATACCGATCCGGATAACTGTGAACTTATCGTCAAGTAGAATAGTAGTGGACGATCCCTTTCCATGATGAGCGGCTCAAAAAGGATTTAACCGGGTCAGTTAATGGACTTTCTACTCCAATAACTTTGTGCATGCTCGTACACAAACATATAAACCTTGTGGTCATCATAGGGCTCGTCGTCAAGTGAAGGCCAAAGTATAGTATTAAATTAACTCTCCACTTGTTTGAATTAACTTAATGACCTGTCGATACAATTTTCCCATCGAATCGGTTCGATGATATTGTTAGGCACTTTTAAATTTAATTAGCGATTTCGGAACTGGACTTTGTTTGGAACTTATGCGTCTGTACTTTAAAATACTCAAAATGAAGACAAACAAAACAAGTCTTTATTCTACTACTAAAAAAGAACCATCTTTTTAATTGATATTTATTTTTATTACAAGGTTCTTCTAAAACACAAGAACAGCTCACTTAGGTCTGATCATCTTGTCTTCACCATTGCAATGTTCACCCTTTTAGAAATGAAATTTCAGAAAATCTTTCTCCACTGGTGCTGGAGTAGTCGAGGAGAATTCTTTCCAAATTTCAAAGGTGTGTGTCCACCAGTTTAGGTTTCTCCATATTCCATAAAAATATTACCACCTCTCTTCATCCCTTAAGGGATGAAATTTCAAAAAAATCCTTGTATAGTGCACCCTTTTAGTACTCAAGGAATATTTACTCCAAAATTCAACTCTCTGGGTCCATCGGTTTAAGTTTTTCCACACTTTACCTTTACTTATCGCTTTAATTTATCCTGACAGTACTCAATTAATGTTCCATTCCAATATCAAATTTTGAGGACCACTAGTTTTGGTTGAGTGTTTTCAGTCAGTCAAACACAGTACTTTTTTATAAGTACCTATAGATTTTAGAGGTTTTCCATATTGTTAACAATCCAGGTGTCCAGGTGCTTTAAGAAGGGGCTGTAGGGTTATGGTCCACCCCTAAGGATTAGAATGTGTTGAACTGACTATCTTCTGTATGCCTTCTTTCCAAAAAATTGTACACGAATCTCTATCTGTTTGTTATGGAAATTGTAGGCTTCCTACTAAAAACTCTTGAAATTAATTTTATGCGTTTTTTAGAAAATTTGTTAGACACTCTTGGATTTTTTTAGCAAGTCGCTACTGGAAGAATTAACCTTCTCTATGAAAATCCATAATGAAATTCACAAGAGTTTGTAAAGTATAGCAGATTTTCTTGAACGATATGTTTGTCGGAAGTATTAAATCTTCAACGGAAAATTCTTATTAGAGTAGAGACCGTCTGCTTGTTGTTGAAACTGTAGATATATTGTTCACAGATTTACTCAATTGAAATAATTTTAAACGTCGAACCGCCAGATGTCGAAGCTGGTCACAACAAATATCTAAATTATTATTTAAAAGTGGAGTGGAAAAATTTGTACACGAAGCAAGGTCCTGCAGTAAATTTTTATGAAATTGTAAGCTTTAACACCGACGTTGCATTTGCCGATATATTTCAGATTATATCAGGATATCGTGTTGTATGGTTTATTTTAAATAACAAAACTAATATGTACCTGTCGTTAGTTTAAGAATAATGAGAAGGAAAACCTTTGAGGGTTGTAGAAATTATTTTATCTTTTTGGAATGTAAATATTTTGTGTTTCTTGTGTTTGAAACATAGATTTAGGAAAATGCCATCCCATTTATTTTTCAATCAATTCATCGCTGATAATGATAAAACTAGGTAGTTTTACCAGGATAAAAATCAACTGTAGAACTTTGGTTTTCACTCCATACGGCCCCATTAGTAAGAACACTCACTAAAACCAGTGAAGTGATATACTGAACTTGGGTTACCTACATTAATCATTTTAAAGATATCGAAATTGGTTTTTCCGAAAAACACTGATCTTCGAAGCAAAGCGTCCTTCCAAAAGTCATCAAAGAACCAAATAGTCTTTGAATATCCCAGGAAGGTTTGCTGTATGTTTTACAAACACCCAGTGTAATGGGCAAAAACGAATTGTATTATTATCGTTGTTGTTATAGTCATTGCTACAGTTGTGAGTTATTTGCATTACAGTTCCACTTGAAAATGAATAGTTTCATGGTAATGGCTATGCGATACGATGGGTTCTATGGTTACTTCTTCGCATTTGTTTAATTTGGCGTGATACGTTAGTGTTGTTCTACCTGACCCGTTCAATAAGCTCCGTTATCTTCTTATGTACGTATGTGATGTACAAGTAAGGAAAAACGTTCACCGAACACAGATATTACATATTTCTTTATCGGAATTCTATCTTTTAATGGGTGTGGAATATTTCTTTTCAACCATGTCTATTTGAAAATATCACTTCTTTCTCTGAAAAGTCCATAAACTAACCGAACTTTCAAAATCTTTTGAACAAAGCTCATCCCTGGACGTAATCTGCTCTCTACTCACAAGTTACCAGTAGTGTATACAAGTCAATTGGGAACAATAACTAGTGTAAATGTTACACTAACCGCTAATCGTTTCTACCACTTACAAGCCTTTTAATTAGTGAACTGTATTATTATAAATACAATAATTAATGGAGAAATTCATTAATTGAAACTTTCGCACTTTTTGCTGCCTCTCTCGACGGCCACGCTGTTATGATTTTGTTGTACATATTACTTTCTTTAATTAATATCTAAACTAGTACATTTCATTATTTTGATTTTGATACTTTAGCCTCTTTTAGTTGATTTATTGTATCTTTAAGTCCTATCGATCTTTTGAATATTTGTACTGATACTTATTGTCAAAAAATTATAAAAAAATCACAATATATTAAGTAAAATAATATTTTAGCAAAGTACATATGAATGACTTGTCTACGTGTCAGCTGTTGCGAAGGTAGTGAATAGGTATGTGTGTTTCGTCAGTTGATGCTTACGATAACGAAAGGCGATAACGCGGCTCGTTAACTGGGGTACTTTTTCTGCATAATTTTTACATTCCTTACGTTGTGGTGCTATCACGAGATGCTCTGTACAGTACCCCCAGATGCCTTGCACCTTTAATTGGTGATATATTTGACTATTAATTGAATTAATTAATAAAATTTTCGTCTACGTAACGTAAGATATTCCTGTTTTAACTCGCTGAATAATTCCTGGCACCATGCCTATTGCGGCGCTGACTTACACAATTGTTTTTGCCCCAAGTGTCAACTGCAGTATGCTGGTTGAATGCAATAGAGCGATATTATTGCAAGTCGTTTTCAGCATGTTATTATATTAGTAATGACTGAACGCGACAATACAAAAAATATAGTACCTATTACTTTTTTTTGTTTTTATGTTAACCTCGAGGAGGGGAAATCTTCTAAAGACGCCCCCCAGGGGGGTAGTGTCGGATTAATTCCTGGTGGGAGCGCCTACCGACTAAAAACCCTCCTCGAGATGGTAGTTCAACCTAGTGGTTATGACTACCGGTACGTACCCATTACGTATAATCTTGGTCAACCATATTGTGAAGAATACCTAGTTGCCGCGAGCGCTAGTTGCCTGACATCTAGCGGTTAGAAAAACGAATTCCTGCATAATACGACTCACGGCGTATATGGCAAGATGTACGCGGTATCTGTGCTCCAAGCTTAGCTTTATGCAGGAAGGTAGTCAAGAAGTAGCTCCCGAAACAAGCAAACTATAAATCATACCAGGTAACATGGTTATATCACTTACTTATGATCGGTGATTAGATACGGGTGTTCTTCACAACCAAGCCCACTTTTGTTTAACGGATGTTGGTAAATTCAGCCACAAGATTTACATATGCGTCGGTTATTATGTAACGGACTAAAAGTATATGTCACAGTTGAAATTGTTTTCCTTTGAGAAATATTACATAATTGTCCTTTAAAAATGATACTTTAAATGTATTATATGTACAAATGATACTTATCGTTACGTTTTTTATTCATAGAAAATTGTTTTTAAATTTAAGTAAGTAACGTATAAGATTTTATCTGTTTTACAGTTCAAAGTACTGAACAATTAGTAAGTTGTTCATTTTTCTGAAACATTTATTATCACATTTGAGTACGCGATTTAGTTAAATTGCGGCGTGCTGATGGGATCAAATATGCTGAAATCGCGATCCATGTCTAGTAGTATGGATAAACTATTTGCCAATAACTCAGAAAAAATTACGATATTTTTAAGTTGTGTAACAAAAGCAGACGTATCAACTTCTATTCTGATGTTGAAGTGTAAAATAATTCACGCACAACGTTAAGTGGTGCTTTAAAAGAAATAAAAGGTACAAGGAAACAAACTTGGGTGGTTTTCCGACGCTTGGCCAAGAGGAACGACCGATATGATCTTTCTGCATAAATTTTCATCCGCTTTTAAATATTTAACGGTTATTGTTGATTTTATTGTTGCAAGGAATTAATCACAACAAACCAGTGCATTAAAACAACTGCGAAGGATATAAAAAATAATAGCTCAACGCCACTATTCAGACACTTAATTTTTTATAATTGATGTCCGCATTTGAATTTATAAACTCATTATGGATAAATTAAAACAGACAACGTGTTTTTATGGTAAAGTTAATGTTACACGGAATACTAATATTATATAAAATCACTTAACTATCTGCTTTAGTTCATAACTATCAATATATTTACTTTTTAGTTCGTTATTTAGTGTACTAGCATAGCACTCACATTTAAATTTCGATTACATACAACCAACTTTACAGCCGAGTAGGGACATTTAGACCCAGTCACTTTTTCTTCATTGTTTATTTCCCACTAGAATAGGTCAAAATGCTAATTTATAATTCCAGTTAAATTCGATAGATACAAATAGTTATCTTATCTTTTCTACTACCTTATGGTAGACCAAGCAGTATGACGTAAACGTAATTTCTCAATGATTTTGCAGTAATCTCATCAGTTTAAGAACCACATCAAAGTAGGTCAGTTTTAACAAAACTGATATTGTCGACGACCATTGTTAAAAATTAAATTACCGATGTATTGATGTCACGGATTATTATGCGTAACCGTTTAAAACAAAAGCTACTCAAGTCTATCAAGAGCCTTGCCATCTCGCTATAACTTCTTAATTCAGTTACACAACTTCTTGTACACACGTTGATGTGTGCGTATAAGAATGATTGACGTGCTTCAACAATCTACATGCATAAATTCAGATTCTAGCTTGTTATAAAATCTATTTTTCAAAGATCTAATCATTATTAATTTAATACTCTACAGAATGATGAAGAGGGATTGACCAAAAGTAGGCGGATTAGTTAGTTTCACCTTTTAGTTAAAAGATTTTACGATCAGCTAATTCCAGAAAGTCGTGCTACTATTAGAGGAGATAGCTGCACAAAAGTGTATTACTTATAAACACTAGATCCATAGACATATTACTGTTCGTTTCAAGAAGTTAGAGATATGCCCCTTCCCTTTATTAGGATGCGCCGTAGCATAATTCCAAATTCAATCATATTTGTCTGCGGAGCTCATTTCTCCACCGATCATCGAGCGAGGACTAGACAAAAGTGTACAGTACCATTTGCAAAATTATTTAAACTGCCTCGTTAAAATTTAAGAATATGCTTTATTTAAAAGCATATTTAGCCAAAAATAATAACAAGTGAATTAACTTAACGTTCTACACACCTATAAAACTTTTGCTTTGTTTTCTATTGTTAATTTATATACATTTTTGTTTTAAGAAATTGCTAAACATTTTCGTCTAGTACTGTACAGTTCTAGCCGATCTCCTAAGACCGCCCATCGAGAGCTCTGCTCGTTCAAGCTTGTTCCAACTATTTCTGTCTTGCTCACGCCTAGTGTGTATTCTTTCTATCTTCGCGCAGATTTCTTCAAGGTCACAATTCTAACAAATTGAAATGGACTGTAGCTCATTATATCATCGACAGTACTCTAATCTAAAGTAATAATGGGCGTGACAATTTCAATTTGTGAGGGGGTGCTCTTGAATCTCAAGAGAAAGATTTTGTTTTATCTTCCGATCAGTTACGTTTGCAGACTTTTGATGGAGGAAGTAATTTGCTAGGATATTACAAAGGAGTTCAGGCCATTATGAAAAATAACTCAACATGTAGGTATAAACAGTCCTTTAGATTCATTCGCTTTTTAATACTTCTTGGAAATTAAGTGTTTCGAAATAGCAAATTTGAAGCTGTTTTGAAAGACATAGCTTTACCTTCTGGAAACTCTAGTTCCCAAATTATTCGTTCATTATGTTTCACACAGTGGTTATGCAGAGTCGGACCTGTTCGCGCTATTCTAGGTCAATTTATGTAAAGTCAAATCAAAACTTTAAACCATACACCCTTGGTCCTTCTGTTGTTGCACCCATGAAGGTTATGACTTATGTTTGTTCACCCCATTTGATTAGTATACTCGTTCACAATTCTTTGGCGTAAGCTACATCGTGTTTCCAATATTGTAACATTGTTCCATTGCTACCATTACCTATTTGATTGGTTTGCACGGATCAAGCCGATATCGGAAACGTAATCTCTTAATAATTTTACTGTATTTACTTATATCATTGGAATACGAGGGTGGATTGATAAGTTTCCGGCCTAACCAAGAGATGACGCCACTAGGCCTACCTTGAGGTGACATTCTATAGTACCATCCTTGGATAGCTTGTAGCTATAGTTTCAGCCCGATCTCCTTGCTAGTGTAGGTTTGACAGCACGCTGAACAAGACGCCTCTGTGGTTTTCGTAAAAATGGAAAAGCAGGAAAATCGTGCTGTCATCAAATACTTTTATTTGAAGGGGTTAACGCCGAAGGAAATTAAAAAAGAGATGGACTCAACACTGGGGACATCCTCCCCGTCATATTCAACCGTTAAGCAGTGGGTTTCCGAGTTTAAAAAGGGTCGTGTGAGCACCTCTGATGGGCCTCGCTCAGGACGCCCCGTTGAGGTCACAACTCCAGATATGATCGAAAAAATTCATCAAATAGTGCTGGGAGACCGCAGATTGAAAGTGCGTGAGATAGCTGAGACCTGTAAGATGTCATATGAACGTGTGCAACATATTTTGCACCAACATTTGCATATGGAAAAGCTCTGTGCAAGATGGGTGCCGCGTTTGCTAACAGTCGACCAAAAATTGATTCGAAAAAACATTTCTACCGCAAATTTGTCATTGTATAAGCGTAATCCAAGCGAATTTTTGCGTCGATTCGTAACCGTTGACGAAACGTGGGTCCACCACTACACTCCTGAAACCAAAGAACAGTCTAAACAGTGGATTGGACCAGGGGAACCAACTCCAAAGAAGGCAAAAACAATTTTTTCGGCGAACAAGGTTATGGCTACTGTTTTTTGGGATGCAAGAGGTATTATATACATTGATTACCTTGCAAAGGGTAATACTATCACTGGTCAATACTACGCAGACTTATTGCAACGTTTGAGCCACGAGGTGAAAATTAAACGACCTCATCTGGCGAAGAAAAAAATCTTGTTTCATCACGATAACGCACCAGCGCACACGTCAATCGTTGCGACGGCTAAAATCAACGATCTAAAGTTTGAATTGATGCCGCACCCTCCTTACTCTCCAGACCTAGCCCCGAGTGACTATTTTCTGTTCCCTAATCTCAAAAAATGGCTTGGCGGTAAGAGATTTGCGGACAATGAAGAAGTAATCGAAGCTGTAAATGGTTATTTTGAGGAGCTTGACGAATCAGTCTATAGAGATGGCATTAATAGACTGGAACACCGCTATGAGAAATGTATCAGCCTTGGAGGAGATTATGTTGAGAAATAAAAAAAAAAAATTTTTAAAAACCTTGTTTTTCTTGGTCAGGCCGGAAACTTATCAATCCACCCTCGTAATAAGGTAATAGGTATGTATCGTACATTGATGCTAGGGTGTTTGCCGCTGTCAATTGTTTTACAATATTAATTTATGGCTTTAGAAATCTCTACCTGTTACGGCAACATTACATAGGCAGGTATATACGTAATTATTCGAGGATTTGTAAAATGGCACATTTAATGAAGGCGTTGAAAATTATAAAAGGCTTGTAACAGATACCCGTGCAATAAAACAACAAGAAGGTCTTTAAGGAAACTGTCGAATGAAATGTGTAGATATTTCAGGAAACAAACTGTGTATGTGTTAGGTTCTACCCATTACTTGAAAGTATTAATTTTAGATTGGAGTAAAGATAAAGCCGAAATGAACGAAATTGTTGCGATATTTTAGCAGTACTGGATGCTTAGAAAGTATACTCGTATTATGTCGGTATCTATCATGCAACGTACAATTTCCTTTTAATAAACAACGGAAGAAAAATCCGATCGGCTCTCACTTGAATTTTCATGGTTCGGCGAGCAAATAACACCTAGTTAGTGGACGGTACGTTTTTGAAATTGCAAAATTCAAATTATAGTCATTGATAATAATAGTGCCTACATTAAATTAACACTTACCCATATATTAGAGAGAGATAACACTAAGAAATAATAAAAAAGGAGTTCCACTCACATGCCAACAAAATTTTTCCAAATTTGGACGCTCATTCTGGGTGTTGGTACGCAAAATTCTTTAGTCAAAACTGATCTTATATTGATACAGATATACCCTGAAAGTTTGCTTAAAAAAATATTGCTCATCCAGACGGTTTAAATCCCAGACCATGAAGGTTAATGTACAGGAGACCAGACTTCACGTCGTAAGTGAGACATTGTTTTATGTCTTGATACTGAGATAACATAACGCTCCACTATTTTCTCCAAATTTTTTGCGACGCTATTGACAACGGCTCTCCTATTCTCTTACCTCCATGATCCAGGCGTAATTGCTTTTGGCGTCTTATCTTTTTTCTCTGTAAAAAGTAAAAACGGTTTTGACAGTTCATCCGTATTAGCTGTTCAGGTATGCTACGATTTTAGTTGTAAATGGTTCAAAAAGTAAAGAAAAGTAAATATTAGGAAGGGAATCAGACAGGGATGCACATTGTCCACCGCTACTTTTTAATCTATACATCGAAGACGCGATCAACTTCATTAAAGACAGTACAACTGTAGGGATAGATATAGAGGGGCAAAAATTAGTATGCTTAGATTTGCAGATAGTATAGCAGTATTAGCATCTAGCAATGAGGAGTTAGAGATAGGTTTAAATAAAATGGAAGCGATATTGACAAAACAGTACTGTATCCAAAAATAAAAGTAAAACAAAAATACTGGTACGCAAGGGACGGAAAAGTAAGGAAAGAACGAATATAAAGATAGGAGACGAAAAACTAGAAGAAGTGGTCGATTTTAGGTATCTAGGAAGTCAGATAAGTCAGGACGGAAGGAGAAGTAGGGATATAAAGCAGAGTATAGCGCAGGGTCGAGTCGCCTTCAATAAAAAGAAGGCACTTCTATGTTCGCGATCGGTTAATTTAGAAATTCGAAAAAGATTGTTAAAGGTGTATGTTCGGAGCACGGCGCTGTATGGATGCGAAACATGGACGGTGGACGCGGCGGAAAAGAAAAGGTTAGAATCGTTCGAAATGTGGCGTTACCGGCGAATGGTGAGGGTACCGTGGATGGAGAAGGTTAAAAATGAAGAGGAATTAGAAAGAATAGGAGAACAGAGAACTGGATGTCAATAAGAAATAGGCGATATAGGTTGGTAGGATAACTTCTCAGGCATGAAGGTCTAGTCAGAAACATATTAGCTTCAGAAACGGAAGTTAGGAGAGGTAGAGGTAGACCTAGATTAGATTACTGTTCGGAGATAGTTAAGGTAGTGGGTTGTTCTAGTTTTGGGGAAATGCGAGATTAGCTCAGGATAAGAATGAGTGGAGGTGCGTGTCCAACTAGTCTTAGGACTGACGACCTTCTGATGATGATGGTTCAAAGACTTATAGAATACTTAAGAGTAACTGTGACTTTCTGAAAAAGGTACACAGAAGCGGAACAATATTTTTCGCAATAAGAACTATTGATTGTAAAGCTGTTAGTTTTCACCTTTAGTTAGAAAAATGTTGGATTTTGATACCTATTATTATTTTTTTTTGTATCGGAAGCGGTAACCGGTATCAGTAGGACGAGTTTGCATATTCCCCTGGTTGTTTATCGTACATAAATTTTACTGTATAAAGGTGCTGTCGCAGCCGGCCACGACACCATTTATCAATGGCTGCGGTTTGGTGAGAAAAACATTGCTAATCGAACAGGTGAAATGAAATATTAATCGGTTCACCAGCAGCTACGTAAGCTCTCTTCGCCATTCTTTCGACTTTCTCTGAGGATTCATGTCTCTGTGTAAACGCAAATAATTAGTCGAGTTAATGAAGTTGTCGACCTAACGGCCGGGCAATTGTAAGTAGCCAAATTGACTTATATAAATTATTCCAAGTGAAGGTGCATGAAACGTGCGTGTTCAAATATATCATCGGTCATTTGGGTTTTTAGGTTGGCGTGCAAACTTTGTTCCGTTGACCTCCACCACGATTTTTAAATACGTCTTTTTTCACGGTGATTTAATGCTGTTATAGTTCTTCCTAGACTAAGAAGAAAAGTAGGACTCAGAATTGAACTGTTTTACTTATTAAACTGCTAGTCATGTCAAGTACTAGGGTCAATTGAAAAGTCCCCGGCCTGACACATAGATGGCGGCACCAGAACTAAATCCATATGATTTTCAGTTAGTCTTAACATTCAAAAGACGCGTCTATAAATTTGACGGGTGTCGGATCATTAGTTTGTGAATTATAGCATTTTTAGTGAAGCAACTTTTGTTATTGTGAAAAAAATGGATAAAAAGGAATTTCGCGTGTTGATAAAATATTGCTTTTTGAAGGGAAGAAATACAGTTGAAGCAAAAACTTGGCTTGATAACGAATTTCCGGACACTGCCCCAGGAAAATCAACCATCAAGGATTGGTATGCTAAATTTAGACGTGGTGAAATGAGCACCGATGACGGTGAACGCAGTGGACGCCCAAAAGAGGCTGTTACGGACGAAAACATTAAAAAAATCCACAAAATGATTTTGAATGACCGTAAATTGAAATTGAATGAAATAGCAGACACTCTACAGATATCAACGGAACGTATACATCACATCATTCACGAATATTTGTGTATGAGAAAGCTCTGTGCAAAGTGGGTGCCGCGCGAGCTCACTTTTGACCAAAAACAACGACGAGTTGATGATTCAGAGCAGTGTTTGAAGATGATCACGCCTAATAAACCCCAGTTTTTGCGTCGATATGTGACAATGGATGAAACATGGCTCCATCATTTCACTCCGAAGTCCAATCGACAGCCATCGGAGTGGACTGCACACGATGAACCCGCTCCATAGCGTGCAAAAACGCAACAGTCGGCTGGCAAGGTTATGGCGTCTGTATTTTGGGATGCGCGTGGATTAATTTTCATTGACTATCTTGAAAAAGGAAGGACCATCAACAGCGACTATTACATAGCGTTATTGGACCGTTTGAAGGACGAAATCGCCGAGAAACGACCGCATTTGCAGAAAAAGAAGGTCGTGCTTCACCAAGACAATGCACCGTCTCACAAGTCAGTGAAAACGATGGCAAAAATTCATGAATTGGGCTTCGAATTGCTTCCGCATCCACCGTATTCTCCAGATCTGGCCCCCAGCGACTACTTCCTGTTCTCAGATCTCAAAAGAATGCTCGTTGGGAAAAAATTTTCGTCGAATGAAGGGGTGATCGCCGAAACTGAGGCCTATTTTGAAGCAAAGGACAAATCGTACTACAAAAATGGTATCGAAAAGTTGGAGGATCGCTATAATCAGTGTATCACCCTTGAAGGGAATTATGTTGAATAAAAAAAACGAATTTTGCAAAAAAAATGTGTTTTACTATTTTAGGCCGGGGACTTTTCAATTGACCTGTTAAATCGTCACTTACCCAGAGATATTCGACATACGTGATGTTTATAATTTCGTCTCGAAAGAATTAAATATAAAAGTCAGCTTAACTGAAAACTGTAATTTGAACAATATTTTTGGATCAGTTTACTAGCGTTTAAGGAGCGCTGTCTCAATGCAATTGGGTTCAAAATCCGGAATTTGTGGATTTATACAGTTGAAAATGTTAAATTCTGAGTCTTTCTACTTGTTCTTAAAACATTTTCATCTGTATGTATTTAGTTTCAATAGTTTGCTTCCTCCTTCCTGTCCAAATACACGATTTATTGCATACTAGAAGTAGCACCTTTCGAAAGGTCATGACTCAAGCTTTCAGAAAAGGTATCATTCGATCAGGAATGGCCACAGCCTTCACCAAAAGAATTTCAAGTCTTAAACCCAAAGTCTTTACTTAAAGTGCTTTAGTCCGTGAACTTCCAATAACATTTTAAAATCCAAAGACTTCGAATTACTCAGTACTTTGAAATCAATTAGATTCAAATCCATTTTACAATATAAACTAAAAAGTCATTCCTTCAAGCTTCAGCTACTTGTTCACAAAAGCACATTTTCAAGCACAAAGCGTTACAGCTCTGTCCAGCGCTGCACTCGGCCCCAATTCAGTGAGTCCAAATCGAAAAATTTACCTAAATATGAGAGATGATACGGGTACTATCAACAGGCACTGACGATTCGTGATAAAGTGAAATGAGTGTTCTGAAAGTGATTACTCACATATAGCAAATATTGCTTCAATTTAATCCTACAACAATAAGTAGAAACAAACTTCTCTATAAACTTGTAGCTGTACCCAAGATAAAAATGTTCAGTCTCTCATCTAGTCTCTCTGATGTCGCTGAGAGAGACTGTTGTGAGACTGTCAAAAAAACTGTTTAGCGTCTCTGAACGAGAGACTGGAGTCGCTCATAGAGAGATTCTCATTTCGTATCCAGTCTCTGAACGAGAGACTCGAATCTCTGAATTAACAATTATATCGTTCGAGTCTCTCATACAGACACTGTGAGAGATCCACAAAAACACCTAGGCAATAACTGAGAGACTGTGAAAGACTGTAAGAGATGCTGAATGACTCTGAGTGACTGGAAAGAGACTGAAAATTTTTGTCTAGGGTAGCTATCAATTTTTGACATACTTGCGTAACTTTTCAATGAAAAAAATAAAGACACATCAATTAGGTGAGTTGAATGCAGTAAATTGGTATATGTAGTTGGTCACATTGCGGCTCCTCGTAGTAGTGTGTGCAGAACTGCCTTGTGCGGACCAGTTCAGTAATAAACAGGGCGAAAATTATTTGGACTACTATACAGCACAGGAAGACCGCAAAAGGGAATTTTACCCATTCGGGTGTAGTATAGGTATATAAAAGTATGTAAATATCCAATTTTGGACAGTTCTGTAGCAGCTCCTATACACCAGCTACCCCTGAATATTGAATAATTGTTGGTGTGTTTTGGAAATGGTGATGAGCACCTAGTGCTAGTAGAAATAAATAAAGCGGTTAAGATAGGTGTCGGTGAGATACGGTGCAGCAGAAATAATTTCACGAAAGTCTAGATTTCTGCGTGTTGCTTGTAATAGGTTGCCTCGACACACTTTTTGAATATTATTGAAGTAACTGGGTCGTTACAGCTTTACTTTGCTTTTCTCTCGCGTCTATCTATTGCACTTTACCGAATGTGTCGGCTAAAACTATTCGGTCACAATGCAATCGTTTGGAAGTTAAAAATGAGGCCCAAGGTGTACGTATTTTGTACGTATACATACGTACGGGCACGCACATTCAAATAGAGAAAGGAGAGAAAAAATAGTCGACATAAACAAAGGTTATAATATTAACAACAATTATTATTATTATTGCTAATAGTACGTTATGTTGGGTTACATCACTTAACAGTTTTTCTTACCTTTCGAACGACGTTGTTTAGTTTCTTTATTGCATAGGGAAGTTCATTGAAGATGGGCATGCATTTGAAAATTTTAGATGAAATACATATAGTAACTGTCATGTATACCTTACACTCGAATTTCTTTAAAATAGAACGTTAAAAAATGAATTGGATTCCTTCAAGTGGGAGGAGTCTCAAAAACATGGCGCCGTTGAAAGAAACTTCTTCATAGTCCCTTATATAAATACCCTGTAATTGTGAATTTTTTTAAAACGGTATAACGCGATCAACATCATTAAAGACAGTACAACTGTAGGGATAGATGTGCAAGGGCAAAAGATTAGTATGCTTAGATTTGCAGATGATATATAAGTATTAGCATCTAGCAAGGAGGACTTAGAGATAGCTTTAAATAAAATGGAAGCGGTACTGACAGATCAGTACTGTATGAAAATAAATAAAAGTAAAACTAAAATACTGGTATGCAAGGGAAGAAAAAGTAGGGAAAGAGCGAATATAAAGATAGGAGACGAAAAATTAGAAGAAGTGGCTGATTTTAGATACCTAGGAAGTCAGATAAGTCAGGATGGAAGGAGTAGTAGGGATATAAAGCAGAGGATAGCGCAGGGTCGTGTCGCCTTTAATAAAAAGAAGTCACTTCTATGCTCGCGAACGGTTAATTTAGAAATTCGAAAAAGGTTGTTAAAGGTGTATGTTTGGAGCACGGCGTTGTACGGGTGCGAAACATGGACAGTGGGAGCGGCGGAAAAGAAAAGGTTAGAAGCGTTCGAAATGTGGTGTTATAGGCGGATGATGAGGATATCGTGGGTAGAAAAGGTTAGAAATGAAGAGGTATTGGAAAGAATAGGAGAACAGAGGACTCTATGGAAGTCAATAAAAAATAGGCGGGATAGGTTGGTAGGACACCTTCTCAGGCATGAAGGTTTAGTCAGAGACATATTAGAGGCAGAAACAGGAGTTAGGAGGGGTAGAGGTAGACTTGGATTAGATTACTGTTCGCAAATAGTTAAGGATGTGGACTGTTCTAGTTTTAGGGAAGTGCGAAGTTTAGCTCAGGATAGGAAAGACTGGAGGTACGTGTCCAACCAGTCTTAGGACTGACGACCTTATGATGATAATGATGGTATAAAATGATTGGTATTGGAACAGTGTATGATGGGGTCAACATAAACCCTCAAAAAAAGAATTTTGTTGAAGATGCGCAGGTTTTCTGTTCCGGTCATCGACTGGTTCTCCTTATTACCCCTGTTTCTTGCTTCTAATATATGCCTCTATCGCATTCATAATCCATATCCTACACGTTTTTATCTTTGATATGTTTGAAAAGTTCGATGTCTATGTTGTCACAATTATATTCACGTTTATCAAAATTGGTCTATATTTTGTGATGCATTTTTTTGTATGGCAATGTACCTAATCGGTTGCATTTTCAAATTAACTGATTCACATTCCGACGTCATTGCTCCTGTCAGCCTTCACCGATTTACGCCGGAGTGACTTTTAAATACCACATAAATCAATGTGTCTTAGTCAAGTCTGATAAAGAACCTGATGCCATTTGACACATAAGCAATATGCAAATCGTTTGCGATGTCATACGTACCTATAATTCAAACAAATAATAGAATATAGTGGTCTTCAAATTCATTTTTTAAATTTGAGACATTATTGATACAAATCCACAGAAAACTAAGAGGAAATGTTCTATTGCTGCATCACTTGGTAAATAAAACGAATTTTAAAGATCGGTACGTTAATGAGTTTTGGATAGCGATCCGCCGAAGTCTTCATGAAAAGTTCTCATCACACCGTTCCGACAAATCACACTGATCAATTTATACTTGGTTCCGGTAAACAGCGTCCAACGAATGACTATAAATGGCATGATGATCTCCGTCTATAGACGAAATTTGTTGGTGTTTGTAGATTCATGTTTATGTTTGACAAGATTTTCTGATTAAGGAGATCCTCTTGACGAAGATCATGGTTCACATTAGCCGGTTGCAACAGATCACTGACGAATAACTATGTTTCGTTAGGTATAAGAACTCATCATGTAGCCTTAATAATAATTACTAAAATCACGTCGGTGCAAATGAAACATTAGCGCCTTTTAATTCGGAAAAATATATGAACAGGATTTATCAAATTTCCCAATTGAGTTCGTCGTTTTGGAGCAGTCTCCATGTTCCTGATCGAAAAGATCTTTATCAAATACTAATGAACTTGCAATTATTACCTCCAAATCAATGAGAGAGAGACGCTCCCACGGGACGACCTTATCATCCAAGAAAATACATGCTTTTCATTCATCGTCAGTAATAACTAGCAAAACCCAAGATCGAAATATATCAGAATAGCGACAGTCACAAACACGTATGACAACTCTATTTTGGATATTTTTTAGTTCCTTTTTAATGTTCTTTGATAGGCTCTTATAAAACATTCAGTCGTTTTTTTGGCCTTTTGAATGTATGAATGGTTTTTAGGACTTATACTCCCAGTTACTACATACCCTTATATTATTATTAAAAGGATGAATTGGATATAAAAATAATTTGAAGATGTTTCTTGTAACATCGACGCGACATTATTCGTCGAACTTGACCTATGACCTCCGAACACGAAGAATATCATACGTATACATCTAGATATTCGTGTAGTTAGTTAGTTGCCTTTGTAAGATATGGTAAGATCATGCATGTAAACATTATGGTTTGTCTGAACGTGTGTGGCTGGAAGTCCAGGGACAAAGCGGTGTGCAACCTTTGTACAAGTTAGTAGGTAGGCTGCTATATAACAGGCAGCCGGGCACCGAAGCAGCCAGAGAAGACCGAGAGAGAAAAAAGAAGAAAACCCGTCGTCCTTACGTTCATGAACCAGTTGCCTGAGTGAGACACAAATAGAAGAAGATCCTAACCGACGCGCCCGACGAGTAGAGCGCCTATTTATTTTACACTAGCGCGCGTTAAAATCTGATCGGCTAGTTCATTGGCTCCGATGAATGCTTCACAATAAATCACCACCATCGGAGCGGCGCACAGTGTTACCAACATTCCAAAACTCGCGTTTTAGAATCTTTTAGATCATATTATAACCTGATTGATGGATCCCAAAATTCCGGCAGCCACAAATCCGATAGCAAAAATCCCGGCAATCTAAAGTAATACTAGGAATTGGAATTCCAGATGCATCACATCAAAATATAAATTAGATTAGGTTCGGTTAGGTTACATGGTTTTTTTTTATATTAGATCTTAACATGTCGATATTTTGGCTGTAGAACTTATGGAATTGTGGCTGTTTGGATTTTACGGTGGATCCAGTAAAAATGTGGATGGATTTAGAGTTCTACTGCTTTGAAAAGTGCTTTCGGAATGTAGTGAGAAAGCAACTTAACAATCTATGCAGCAGTATTTAAACAGATAGGACATCATTAAGGTAGATATATAGCGTTAAAAGACCAAGATGCTTAGATACCAGTGTCCCAAGGAGGAGTTAGAAATAGCCTTAAACAAAACAAAATGGGATCGGTATTGACGGTAAGAATTAATATGAAAATGGTGGACGAAAAATCACAGGAATTGAGGAAGCGCGTTCCATGAAGTTATTAATTTTGGGCTTTGAGGGAACTCATTGGTCTTTTCGGGTTTTATGCCTTATGGATTCTATTTTGTGAGCTTTGCAGTTCACTTCTTCTGGACAAATCTATCAGAACAAATACAGTATAAGAAGTTGATCGTGCTAATCAATTTTCGAAACACTGTGCATCCGTTAGCCGCACGATGAATGGTGGCATCTAGTGCTCACTCGGCGGTGGTGTTGTGTCGTACAAATGAATATCATAGATCGACTTATAACCACTTATTTAACATTTATTCCAACTGGATAAGAAGTATGTAATGTTCATTATGCGACCATGATGCTTGCGGCCTCTGTCGGGACTGAACGTCCTATCGTGCGGCCATTTTCTCATTCTCGAAAGACCAGTTTACACATACGTATGAATTTGTGTATGCGTGTGTATGTATTATCGAATGTTTGTTTTCAGATCGGTTTGAATCTTCACAGAGTCTACATGTGTAATATGTACAGGGTGCTTCGTAAACAATGGAGCATAAACCATTTCTAGACTCTAAATAGCAATTAGACTTCTGAAAACAGAGAACAAGGGTCTCAGAATTCGTTAGGAATCTTCTTCATCATAAGATCGTCAGTCCTGAGACTGACTGGATACACACCTCCACTTCTTCCTATCCTTAGCTACTCTTCGCATTTCCCTGAAACTAGAACTCCTATATCCTTAACTATTTGCGAACATTAATCTAATCCAGATCTACCTTTACTCCTTTTCACTCCTACTTTTGCCTCTAATATGTCTCTGACTAGACCCTCATGCCTAAGAAGGTGTCCTACCAACCTATCTCGCCTATTTCTTATTGACTTCCATAGAGTCCTCTGTTCTCCTATTGTTTCTAATACCTCTTCATTTCTAACCTTTTCTACCCACGTTATCCTCATCATCCGCCTATAACACCACATTTCG
>NW_020438954.1:857672-865359 GCF_000699045.2 Agrilus planipennis
TATATTTCTCATTAAATTTAGCAATTTTTTCATTAATAATAAATTTCATTTTTCCAAAAATTATTAACAACATTGTTTTCCTGCGGGGGTCACATGCGGCATTCCTGATGATGTGCAAAGGCGTCAAGGCGTTAAATGCCCCTTCGTTGCCCTAAGGGCAACCTCATGGGGCTCACAAGGGGTAATGGGCTACCCACGTGGGGATCGTACCTGCACCCTCCTCAAAATTCTAGTCGGGTTGTAAAAACCACAAATTCAAGTTTGAAAAGATTGTAAGATAAATACATTATGTGAAGGAGCACAATCTCGTCGATAGTGAAATTGATTCATCTGCTGAAAATACGAAAGGGCGTCGTTAAATCCTTACAGAAAATGACACATCCTCTGTCAAACTCTTTGACACTATGTATATGTTTTGGTAGTTCTTGACATGAGAAGCAAAAGTTTCAATGGGTGCTAAATCGTAAAAGCTCATCTTTTTGAGCTACTTCCTTAAAGTTTCAAGGACATCCTAGGTACAATTATACCTATTATACATACACATCTCGAGATAAAAATGTTCAGTCTCTCAGAGTCTCTGAACGAGAGACTCGAATCTCTCAATAAGTAATGTCTCGCTAGACTTGGTTAAAATTTTCTAAATTCAACATATTTCAGAGATCCTTTCTACGAGAGACTCGAGTCTCCCAATTTTTCAGTTTTATTCACTCAGAAAGACTGCGAGAGACGCTTTCAGAGACGCTGAAAGACTGGAGAGAGACCGAAAAGTTTTGTCTAGGGCATACAGCTATGTGTTTGCACATCGTAGATTTGTCATGGTTTTGGGCCAAGATGGTAATGAACTCTGCAAAAATATAATATGCCTCAACGTCATGAGGAAAGTTGGTATACTCAGAGGTGTGATCCCTCTTTCTTTCCTTTTCTTTTGGCAACTCATTTCGCGGCGTGATGGCCTATGTTGGTTTTCTCTGCGTGAATCCATTCCAAGAAAATTTTATCTGTCACATGATACCTTGTGGTGTCAAGCAGATGTCAGTGGTAGTCAATGTTTTAAAGTTTTTAAAATTACAAAAAACGTTTTATCAACATCATAAAAACGACAATCGATACAAAGAAGTAGTAAAAGTACTGGAAAATCGTACTCCTTAGTTAAAAACCTTTCCTGCCTGGAGCTATCATATCTAAACCAAGTTGTGTGTTATCTCTAATGTTGTTTTGCTTGGGGCCTATGTTGGTTTTCTCTGCTTCGATTAATTCCAAGCAAATTTTATCTGTTTTGTAAGAACGAGCTCGTCTATTACCATGTGGTCTCTAGTAGATAATTCACTGTTTTAAAGTTAAATTGTGACTGGGATTTTATAAAACGTTTTGCTAACATCATATAGATGGCAATCGTCTTAAGTAAGGACTTATTACCTTTCATTCTACAGATGATTTAAAGAGAAGGATGTTGTTTGATCTCATTGCACTATGAACATCATGATTCTTCCATTTGGAGCATGAATTTAGTAATCGTTTTACGAAGAATTGTACACAGTATTAAAAAAAGTCATTTGTATGTATTTAGGTAGATACTTACAATTAGATTTGCATAAGTTTTCTTAGTTAAACTTAAAATTATGTGAATCGTTTTCTTTTTGTCTGAAACAGCGTTTTCTTTTTTCAGATGGAACTTCCTCCATTGAGTCATTAGTAATGGTGAGTAAACTATGATTTTTAGAGAAGATAATTATTTCTATATAACTATATTTGCACGTATTTTGAACACCAAATGTGCTAATTGAAAATAGCCTTTACGACAACGTGTGTAGAAAATTTCATGATAGGTTTCACTTGCGGCTTCACTCGCCTTGATGTCCTAAATAGGATCAATGTTCATCGACGACCACATAAAACTAATTTTTAAATCACTCGGGAGCAGTACTTTTTTTTCTGGATAATAGGTACCGTATGTCCTTTTTTGTACCCTTGACAATGTGTGTACAAAATTTCATTAAAATCGGTTAAGCAGTGAAGCCGTAAAATGGTAACAAACAAATAAACTCACACTGTCATTTATTATATTAGTAAGGATGTAATTGTTGAAGAAAATGTTAATGTCTTAATAGTAGAATTTACTTTGATCACATGTGTGGTATAAAAGGCCTATTATAACGCACTTTAAGGTGCTTAAATAGCTTCTGAAAACGTGTTTGAAAACATATAATTAAGTTGGGTGAGTAAGTACATTTTGAAAAATAGTAAATTACTAAACGGGCAATTAAAATTTGTTGTTAGTATTACAGATTACATTCCTAATTAACGATGTGACACTTTTAAGTGTTAATTAACAGATCGTTCACATGATCTGTCACGTGCAGTTCCTATAAAAGTAGGATCGGCGACTGAGAAAAATGTTTGTTGTCGTTTGGGATAATTTCTTTTTTAAAAGTTGTGTGTTTCAAGTCAGGACTGATTTAAAGTTTAAACACAGAAAATCTAAACAACTGACGAGGAGAGAAAAAGAGAAAAAGAGCGCGCGCTCGTGACTCCTTTGACGGATCCACAAAAAGATTGACTAAATATAGGTCTCATTATAAATAGACATCGAAAATAATCTGGCTCTTGGGCTCTATTTAGAAATACTTATTTTAAATTTTCTAATAATAATTCGCCGTTTGCTTCTGTTTGGACTTCTCAGGCAATGATATTGATAGCTACTTGTGTATTCTGTAGTGTAGTGTGCGATGAGCGATGAACAAAGTCTGTTGCAGCGTTGTAGAAGAGGGTAAAGGACATTCGTTTGCTTGTTTGCGTTGTGGTTTATGTAAAATTTGACCCTGTGGAGAATTGTTATAGTTACTTACTTCGAATCTTTATGACGATGTTAAGAAACAAAACGTTGAATATGGTCCCTGTCATTTAGGCGCAGCCTAATGGCTATTGTCATTGAAATTTAGTCTTTTGCCTAGTCATTTCATTCGTTTTTTATATTCCATGGATTTATAGGCAGGGATGCACACTGTCACCGCTACTTTTTAATCTATACATCGAAGACGCCATCAACATCATTAAAGACAGTACAACTGTAGGGATAGATGTGCAAGGGCAAAAGATNGCCTATTTCTTATTGACTTCCTTAGAGTCCTCTGTTCTCCTATTGTTTCTAATACCTCTTCATTTCTAACCTTCTCTATCCACGGTATCCTCATCATTTGCTAGCAACACCATATTTCGAACCTTTAGCCAATTAAATCAAGTAGATTCTTTATATTTACATTGTATTTTTTGTCATGGTCTGACCATCCACTAACCATCAGTTCCACAGCCGAGTCAATGTTTTTGTAATGTACAGTATATGAAGGCCCATGAGATTATGAATTGGCTGTACCTTTGGATAATGCTCTAAGTGTACCATTGTCACTATACCTATTGTTTTCTGTCGTAACGTTTGTCTTTCTTCTCCAACTTGGTTTTCGTTAGCGATCTGTCTCTATTTTGTGCCTTTTTTACTTTAGGTATGTGTAATTTAGTCAACCTATTGCGAAGCCTAAAATTTATGTATCGTTTTTTTAATCACCTGGTGTATTGAGGCGACGAAGACTATGAAGAAGACCACATACCATTAAACGCACTCACTCCAGGCCGGTTCTAAGGTAAGCTTTTGTCATCAGCCGGTTACGTTCCAACAAACGACCCATCATCTCTTCTTCCTTGACGACTTTGTTATCGATTCTTCTTCAATTTTGTTTTCTCTTACTTGTCGTAAAATTTTTCTTAATTGCAAGACTCGGTTATAAGTGAACTTTGATTCTTATCTGGACAACAGGACTGACGAGTGTACTTTGTGTCTTTCCAGCTATATTGAGTAGTACATATTCAATTGAATTTGTTATTTCTGTCTTTACAAATCCATTTGATCCACACGATGAGCAAAAGTCAGACAAAAATCAAAACCACCATAATTTTCGTCTTTAATATGTCGCTTGCTGAAGTACTTTGAGTTTTATTTGGTGGTTGTAGACGAAACATGTTGAAACAAGCAAAGTTTCAGGAAATAATGTTTCGCCATATGTACTTATCCATGACTTATTCATATGGAAGAATTACTGACTTGTTTCGTGCTATATTGGTCCCATCTTTAGTTAAATAATCAAGAAGTGGTCTTCTTCTTGGGTTAGTAAATATTACATGGTCATGCGTTTGATTAAGTCTTGCAGTAGTAATCTTACAGATTAAGCTATCTTGGTGTAGTGGTTTTGGTTTCGTTTTATTAATGTGGTTTCATTTTGGATTAACTTTTTCAATCATAATCATGTTATGTTATCGGAAATTGTGTTTTAGTCTTGGTGTAGTGAATACTTATTGTTGTTTTCAGATAAATATTCTTCAGAGATTGGTTAAGTGTTGTGGATATTATCGTTTTTAGGGTTTAGCCTTACAGAGTAAGTATCAGTCTTGGTGCAGTGAATTCGTGTGTTTTTTTCTATAGTTATGTCTTCTGGACGTGCATCAGTCTTCCAGATAACCACATTTTCGTTTTGATCTTACCAATTAAGTCTTAATATTGGTAAAGTCAATACTTGTAGTCTTGTGTTTGGTTATGTTTTTTAGAAGTGCTGACGTAATCTTGTTTTGGTTTTAGTCTTGGTGTAGTAACTGCGGGGTGTAGTCGCCTTGATTCTTTAACAGAATCTTGCTCTTCGTTTATCCAAGTAAAAATTATGTTTAGATTCCAGCCATACCATTTTAAAGTAAAGAAAACTGCATCTTAGCTTAAATGTACGGACGATTACAAAGTTAACTTGATATTTCTATTGTTCTGTTTACTTTGTTTCCGGCGAACTTTCTTGTAGTCGGTCGCGGAGGCGGCACATAATTTCGTTTTCCACTCGAAGGGGTGGCAGTTAGATTTTCTCGTAATTATCGCTACGCAATTTATGTTGCTCCCAATTTCGACTTCTTTCCGCGCACAACTCACTCACTAACTTCACCCCCTGCCTTGCCTTTCGGTGAATCCCCGAAACATTTGTTTTTTACGCTTTTGTGGCGTTATCCCTTAAAAACCTTTTAATTTAATTGTTACTTGTCCTCTGCTCTTCCCCAGAAAACGATAAATTTCCCCTCTTTGTCTAAAAGGGTTGCTTGATATTTATACAGCACCCACTCGAGCTTTCCTTGAGTCATCGCTAATTACTTTTCCTCTCTTGCCGCGGCTTCGAGCTGTCTTTTCCAGATCCGTAATAATAACATTTATCTTACTGTTTCAGAAAAGAAGGTGGCTTGCTCGTTCAGGGTGCCTACACTTACAAATTTGTTAACGATCAATACCTGTTAGATATTGGTCACGTAATATTTAAACATCTTCGCACCCTATTACTACTACATTTATTTAACTATTTGCTGTTTAATAATTAACGCTTGTATTAGTAATCAGTAATCACTTCACCACTATATGAACACTTTGTCATGTCACTACTTCGCTTTGTATCACCACGTAACTCGAACTCGTACTACTGCTTCGATCTCACGACAAGTATTTATAGAGGCTGGCAGTGTTCTGGAATGATCCAATATATGCCATCTAGAAACCTTCTTTGTTACTACGTATGTTAAGTTGCATGTATCTTAATTTATATTGTCGCTAATGGAAATTAAGAGCCCAATGGTTCTTTAAGAGTATTTAATTGAAAAACATTCTCGCTAACAGTCGAAATGACTGTTCTGGTTATTATTGACGCAGCAAGGAAATATTTGGAAGCCGCTCAACTGATTTGTCATTTTAATGTTTTAATTTTGATAATGAGTTGTCCATACCCGTAGGAAAAGTTTCCATTGAAGTTCAATTGGAAACAATGGAAAATTTGTAAATTCCATTCAAAACCATTTGGCATAAATGGAAAAATAATTGTTTCCATTTACAATATAATTCCTGGCCGCATATACTATTAGCCTTTTTCGATACAGTTTTTGCTTGCTCAGGTGCAAGAGTAGTGATATTGCCAATTAGGTGGTGGAAAATCAATAATCTAGTTTTACCTATGCGTGTATGTTGGGGGTACGTGAGGGACCACCACGGCAGTAGAGTGAGAGACAAGCATGGTGGTAAGATGTTTGATTAAAACGGTATATTTCATTTAGACGTTGAGCATTTTTGCTCAAAAAAGACGGAAGACGTATGTATTTTGGAAGACGCGATACATTGAATATTGTATATAAGTTGTATATATTTAGTTCCTGTTTGTTGCTCGTTTTGCTGTTTGCTGTTTATATTCATTATTATGTTTATTATATATGTATTCAACTACCCGGAGCCTTTTATTAAACAACCCTTAGACAAGTGAAAAAGCCTACATTAGAAGCATTGTTGGAGGATTTTGAACCATGTCAGAATATAGAGGAGGCCGAAGTCATCTGTGAGAGTGATGTAGTTTTATCAGAAGCAAGTGAAAAAAAAAATCTAAACACAATGATGAAGAGCCAGACATTCAGGCACGTGCCTTGGTTCAGGTACCTGAAGAACCAAATTCTCAACAAAATAATATGGATTATGGAAAAAAGCATGCTGATGAAGTTCCAATGGAACGCAATGGAATTTCCATTGAGTTCAGCATCCCATTGAGTTCGGGAATGGGCATCCCATTGGCAATTCTCCATTTATTACCATTAATTATTATCAGTGGTAATTTAATGCCATTTTTTTAATGAAAATTGAATGCAAATTTTTCCTACGGGTAAATTGCTTAACGCAAAACATATGAAATGTGATGCGTTTGAAAGCAGGAAGAGATTCCTTTGCATAAATTTTTATGTATCTAATACGATTTGATAATGGCAATTGTTTAGCGTAGGATAGAGATTACGAGCTGTCGTCGTAACAAACGTCTTCGGCGACAGAAGAATGACGCAAGCGTTCTTGATGCTTAACATTTCCACCCCCGTTTACGCAATACTCTGACGTAAAGGTCCTGCGAATAATAACAAGAAAACTGTAAATTGAATGGTTCCTTGTAGGTAGCCGCCTACCTACGCATCGTGTAGGTATCAAAATTGACTCCACGGATGGTATATTTGTTTTATCTCATCGGGTGCAAGGCGAATAAAGCGGAATTTCAAACCCACACGCCACGGGGGTTGTTTTGTTTACAGTGGCACAAAATGCCATCGGTCTAAATCTCTAAATAAATAAGGGTATTAATACTTACTGCCCACAATCTACTTACCATATATATACAATAGAATTCCTTTTCTAGAAAAGCTAGGCAGGATTTTGATTTCAATGATTACAGTAAGAAATATATTGGGCAAACCAAACTCTCTGTGCATGTTAGACTCGAAGAACAATTGACTCTCATACCAGGCTTGATAGTTTTGCTCAACACATTCTTACTGAAAATCATACGATTGATATCGACCCTTATATTATTTAAGCAAATTAGAAATAATTATTTGATTGACACTGAAAGTATTTTTATTTATAAAAACCCATTAAGCTCCCCAGATAAAAATGTTCAGTCTCTCAGAGTCTCTGAAAGCGAGACTCGAGTCCCCGTCTCTCATCGAGTCTCTCTGGTGTCGCTGAGAAAGACTGTCACAAAAACTGTTTAGCGTCTCTGAACGAGAGACTCGAGTCGCTCATAGAGAGATCCTCATTTCGTATCCAGTCTCTGAACGAGAGACTCGAATCTCTGAACGAGAGACTCGAGTC
>NW_020438954.1:867222-874456 GCF_000699045.2 Agrilus planipennis
TTACTGTTCGCAAATAGTTAAGGATGTGGGCTGTTCTAGTTTTAGGGAAATGCGAAGTTTAGCTCAGGATAGGAAAGAGTGGAGGTACGTGTCCAACCAGTCTTAGGACTGATGACCTTATGATGATGATGGATTTATACGTGCAAAGGAAGTTATTGTTATTACTTATGCGCCAAGTAAGATGGTGTTTAAGCGACTTGTAAGTAGGAATTGTATCAGAAGTAGTCGTAATTGAGTAGATTTTGTATAATCTGATATATGATCAAAAGGATTCTTGATTCAAGAGATCATGTATGAATTTTGTTAGCCATTAAGTTTGAAAAATTGTTGTAATAGTCGGTAATAATAAAGTAGACGTTTCAATCTGATATACATGTATCTTTAGTCCAGAGATTGAATAAACCAATTTGTGAGTATGCTTGTTAAACCCCTGTTGTAATAACGATCATTTCCACTTGGTTAGAGAAAAATGCGAGAAAAGTGATTCTACGGGTAATCAAATAAAAGGTTTTTCTCGAGAAACCAAAATTTCATTAGGCTCATGTCGTAACATAGCAGCTATAATTATTACATAAATGCACTCCAAGGGAGACAAGATGATCAGCAGACTGTATCTAACTTCTAATTGAAAAGATACCACTGGATTACAGAAATAAACGTATTAAGTGCTAATTCGATGAGATATATGTACTAAGCGTACATTATGAGATGGAATTTTAATTTAAATTATTTATAAGGATAAAATAAGTTCATAGTTCATTCGTGCGTTTGTCTGTCCGTCTGTCACAGTCAATTTGCAATATGAATTTCTGTGACCCAAATATGGATGCATAACGTAAATAAGTCAATTTTGAACATAGGGTTATTTTAGGGGGTTAATAGGGAATTGAAAACAAAAGTTTTGCAAACTGTACTGTGTTACATATCAAATGAAAGCACTTGTTGTAAGGGTCTCAAATATATTTTTTTGTAATTTTAAAATGAATAGTTTCAATGTTATTTAAGGAAAAAACTCTTATTACTTATAGATTATAGAAAATTTAAAAAAAAAGTCTATGGTCTGAACATAACCTGGTAGATCTTTCAACAAAACAATAAAACAATGCTGTACATACAAATTTATGTTTGCAATTTGAATGTATAGGAGAACATGTTTTTTTTTTCAACTGCAATGTTAAGTTGATTCTGTAGTTAGGGTTCCGTACTTCCGAATGACAGACGGAACCCTTATAGGATCCCTTGTGTGTCTGTCTGTCCGTTTTCTTTATAGAAAGTATCACGTTCATGCCTCAATGATTTTTAATAGGCTGACAGAAATTTGTGATCCTGTTCCGTTTTTAGAGTAATCCTTGAAGGACCTCTGTAGGAATCGAGTCAGGAATGAACTATTAATAGTTTTTGTGATGACTTGTACTTTTCATGTTCATGTCTCTCAGACGACATTGCCTTAAGAAGCTGCATTAGACTCTATTAAATTTCCCTCGCTTTGTATTTTGACTTTAGATAAAATGTTAAAACAAATTAGTCCCAATTTCCCCATTTTTAAGTCGTAGTGTATTTTTATTTGATGGTATGTCGTAGATTACCTACTTTCTTTACAAAGTATAACTGTTTTTGTTGCGTGAAAGATTTTCATGAATAAAGGAAAGAGCGAGTGGTATACAAACAGTTTTTGTATCAGTCAGAAAAAGGCATTTTCCGAACACATTCTCCTCAAATAAATGAGACACTGTTGGCCGTCCCCGACCCTAAAGGAAGACGGCTTATATGAGATGGAAGGCGCCAGGGGATGATAGAACAGGATTTTGGGGGAACGGGACGGTGAGAGAGAAAGAGATAGAGGGAGAGAGAGGTGGCGGGTAAAGATGTTTTCTACGGGCACAAGATGAACAGCCAAATTAATTTGGTGTGGCACGATTCAGGAAAAGTTCAAGGGAGAAAGAGCGAAGAAAAGGGGATGGATAGATGCGAACGAACGTTTCTACCCTCGATCCCCTAAATTTCAACCATTTGTGCATGAATTAGCTGTTGTTCAGGAAGGCACAGAAGGCCGAATTAAAAGGTAAAAGACGAAAACTGTTATTCTAAAGACGAGAAAATTTTATCTCGTAGAGCAGCAGCGACGACGTTAAACGACTGCGCGCGTCGCAACGCTGCCACCGCTAACGTCACAGTGAATTGTGACGCAATTTATCATCACGTGTACAAGCAATGAGAGACAATTTTTTTATTTTAATAAAACCGGATAATTAAAAAAAAAAGGAATAAATGAAATCGATATTACGATTACCCGTAGCTACTACGAGACTTTCTAACTATTTTACCCCCTTCCCCTCAGTGATCATGGCATGTCGTTTTTTGGAAATTCAGAAACAAAATAATATTCGTGAAGTAGGAGTTCCAGCTGCCCTCTGAAAGCTTTCTACCTTATCATATGAGTTATGTTGATGAGTGTCAATAACCTAAGTAATTTCCCCTATAATTCACGAGAAATTCAATAATAGCATAGAACCCAATTAATATAGTTTTTCAATACTAGATTATATACTCCGTGCGTTTTGGGTAATATTTCTTAGTTTTCGTAATTATCTTCGTTTTTATTTATAGTTTAAAATTGAGTAGTTTAGGGAATCTTTTCAAGTAGCTTTTACATTTTTTTGTACATCAGCGCAATCTTCCAACACTTTGTCTTTTACATATGGGATGTAGCATATTGTTAACAATAATATATATAAATATTAAAGTGTTGGTCCAGTGCGCTCATATATTGCGCGAACGTATACGTAAGTGGTACAGCAGTTTAATGATTTAGGGCTGTATGAGCTGTATGTTCATAAGGAAAGAAATGATATAATCCGTGCTCAATTACAATCGCGACATTCATCTTCAAAAATATATACCTAATGCATGGATTCAATATAATAATTGTTTTTCACCACCAGTTTGTGGATGGTACTGCCAGTGTAAAGTACGTACACGAGTCGTGGGCTGTTGTGCTCATGTAGCTGCAGTTCTCTGATATTTAGGACACAACAAGTACTTGGAAGAAAAAAAATCTCAAATGGTCAATTACAGTGACTACATCTTCGACGCCGCTATGTCACAGTGTTCTGATAATAATAGCGAAAACTCAGATTAATCATTCTTACTATTTTTATAACTAATTAATGATAATATAATTTGCTTTGTTAACTTGCTTACCTTAAAAAACGATTATTCCTTGTCACATACATATTATAGTATTTGACTTTATTTGGCTTTTATCTTAATTACAATTACCCTTAGTAAATATATACATGAATAAAAACCAAAAATTCTTCAGGGGAAAATATACCCATCTTATTGACACCCATCCTTTATAATTTTTTTAATCCACTGCAATTGAATAAGTGGTAGGGAACTGCAGCATATTTAGAATTCTAAAAAACTCCAAAATCGAGATTTGACTTAGGGTGCAGGTAATTTGGAATATAGTATTCCAAATTATATTCACATGTTTTTTTCTCATTTGCTAACACTTTTCATTTCTTATCTTTGTAACAGTTTTATAGTGTTTAGATCATTAAGTAATCAATCTTTTTTAAACAAAATAAACTAAAATAACATCTAATTAATTCCAAATTATGCTCTCTTTTGGTATTCCTAACATGAAATTCCATGTCACATTTTTAATTCTAGATATATTTACAAAATCATAGGAACATCATAAACTAATAAGGTCAATTAACAGTTTAAATAATTACGGTGAACATTTAAAGTATTGCAATAAATGATTATCACTGATTGCATCCTTACCGAAATTTTTTTCAAAGCAGGCGTCTCGTTCCCTTGTGGCTACTAGCCGGAACGTCAAAGTGGCGTCCTGTTTTTAATACTCGATGGCTTCGTGTGCCATAGGGCTTTATGTTTACGGTAAAAAGATACAGATAACGTTTATAATTATTTAGATATCGAAGTATTCCAAGTTACTTGCAATATCCCAAATATGCTGCAGTTCCTCTACAATTTTGACATGGATATTTAGTGACTGTCGTCGCATGGTTGTCGACGAACATTAACTTTTGATCAGCCTCTCTTTACTCCTGTCTTTCCTTTGCCAATATGTAATAGTTTCCAACTTATGTGTATGTTAATTTGACATTATTTCAAACAATAATTATGCATGTAATTTAAAACCTTTCTCTTATCCGCGATCCACCTTTTCTTCACATTAGATACGAAAAAAGAAATATGTATTATGGTCATTTTCTCTAATAAGTGTTAATTAGCTTCAACTACCTGACGATCTATTGGCGACCAGAAAAACAATTATGCCGTCGACAAAACAGTTATATTAATTTCGTAGCCGTTCTGCTATAACAGGATTTTTGTAAATTAAAGAGAGAGAAAGAGATAGAGGGAGAGAGAGGTGGCGGGTAAAGATGTTTTCTACGGGCACAAGATGAACAGCCAAATTAATTTGGTGTGGCACGATTCAGGAAAAGTTCAAGGGAGAAAGAGCGAAGAAAAGGGGATGGATAGATGCGAACGAACGTTTCTACCCTCGATCCCCTAAATTTCAACCATTTGTGCATGAATTAGCTGTTGTTCAGGAAGGCACAGAAGGCCGAATTAAAAGGTAAAAGACGAAAACTGTTATTCTAAAGACGAGAAAATTTTATCTCGTAGAGCAGCAGCGACGACGTTAAACGACTGCGCGCGTCGCAACGCTGCCACCGCTAACGTCACAGTGAATTGTGACGCAATTTATCATCACGTGTACAAGCAATGAGAGACAATTTTTTTATTTTAATAAAACCGGATAATTAAAAAAAAAAGGAATAAATGAAATCGATATTACGATTACCCGTAGCTACTACGAGACTTTCTAACTATTTTACCCCCTTCCCCTCAGTGATCATGGCATGTCGTTTTTTGGAAATTCAGAAACAAAATAATATTCGTGAAGTAGGAGTTCCAGCTGCCCTCTGAAAGCTTTCTACCTTATCATATGAGTTATGTTGATGAGTGTCAATAACCTAAGTAATTTCCCCTATAATTCACGAGAAATTCAATAATAGCATAGAACCCAATTAATATAGTTTTTCAATACTAGATTATATACTCCGTGCGTTTTGGGTAATATTTCTTAGTTTTCGTAATTATCTTCGTTTTTATTTATAGTTTAAAATTGAGTAGTTTAGGGAATCTTTTCAAGTAGCTTTTACATTTTTTTTATACATNTCAATGTATGTCTTAGTGTTTCTCTATTAAATCAAGAAACCTTGATAGAATCCATTTTTCTTTCTAAATTTCTACTCTGTGCTTAAGACCTCAATGAGCTTCTTGGCTGTTGATTTTCTCACCATTAGGTCAGTTATGTAAACAATTTAAAAGTTGAACGATACTTAATTTTTCGAAAGACCCGTTGCGGCCGGTGTTACGTACAAGTGGATTTGGAAATAGCCAAAGATGTGAGTATTTGGTACTTGAACCAAGCACGAAGAGTAGGTAAATGCATGCCAATGTAAATATATGTGATATATGTACACGTTACACGTTACACATACATGTATGTGTGTAAAGATGAGTATGTGTAGTAAGTATTTAGTTCGTTGTGGTTTGTTTTGCTTAATCTGGTCATGGCCATACACCATAGTGTAGGTGTATTGTGTATGCACCTACCAAAAATATGAGAAAGTCTCTTCTTGAAAAAGGCAGTTGCTGACTGCAATGTATCGGGTTGTTCGGAAAGTCATTTCGTTTTTTCCCGACAGAGGATTTAATTGTATTCTTTTGCACCCAACTTCACATTTAAGCCGTATAATTTTTATATGCTTTGAGAGCTCATATAGCAAGGCTTGTGTGTGAAAAATTNTTCTCTAATAAGTGTTAATTAGCTTCAACTACCTGACGATCTATTGGCGACCAGAAAAACAATTATGCCGTCGACAAAACAGTTATATTAATTTCGTAGCCGTTCTGCTATAACAGGATTTTTGTAAATTAAAGAGAGCAATAACGTATTCGACATAGAAAGTATTCGTGCGGCGGAAGAACAACAACAACTACAGTAACAAGGCCATAACGAAAAACAAGCATCTGATAGAGATGCCGATGATCGATGACACGATCAATATCATAAATCATCAATACTATACCTTAGGTATGCGGTTTGACCACCTTGGCCTCTAGTTTGCTCCGATACAATGTTGAAACCACCGTTAAAATAAATTGAATACCTTTTTTTTAATATTGTACCTAGTTAAAATTTAGCGGTCATCAGACTCAAAACTAATGGGAGAATTAATTGATGACAGTATCGATCTACTTGGAATATATCTATAGATTTAATCATGCGTTCTTAAAAATATGGAATATGTAGGGGATGTATAGTGTATGGTTTTCGCGATCGCAATTTCCCCTTCCTCCATGTCGAATTAATTAAAACGTTCTGTAGCAACCAGGCTGTTGTCTGTTGACAACTCTTTATTGTAACCTTAAGTTTTGAATTTATAAGCCTTACACCATAAATAGTATAGCCTTTTTAATATAGAACATATAAACTAGAGATGGGCCAGTCACCTGGTTTGGATCCGGCTCCCAGCTAATTTGGTCCAGAATCCATTAGGGTACCGAATAGTGAGGCCGGGTATCCGGCAGTGCCTGCCCGTAGGAAAAATTTCCATTCAATTTCTATTGAAAAAATGCCATTAAATTACCACTTATAATAAATAATGGTAATAAATGGAGAATTGCCAATGGGATTCCCATTCCCGAACTCAATGGGATTTCCATTGCTGAACGCAATGGCAATTCCATTGCTGAACCCAATGGAAATTCCATTGCGTTAAGCAATGAAAATCCCATTGCATTCCATTGGAACTTCATCAGCATGCTTTTTTCCATAATCCATATTATTTTGTTGACAATTTGGTTCTTCAGGTACCTGAACAAAGACAAGTGCCTGGATTTCTGGCTCTTCATCATTGTGTTTAGATTTTTTTTTCACTTGCTTCTGATAAAACTGCATCACTCTCACAGATGACTTCGGCCTCCTCTATATTCTGGCATGGTTCAAAATCATCAAACAATGCTTCTAATGTAGGCTTTTTCGCTTGTCTAGGGGTTGTTTAATAAAAGACTCCGGGTAGTTGAATACATATATAATAAACATAATAATGAATATAAACAGCAAACAGCAAAACGAGTAACAAACAGGAACTAAATATATACAACTTATATACAATATTCA
>NW_020438954.1:876488-885354 GCF_000699045.2 Agrilus planipennis
ATTATTATTTGTTCCGGTCACTCCAAAATTTTTTAGACGGTAAAACCTTCACCTCAAATGAGGAGGTCAAAAACCTCCTCGATCAGTTTTTTGCCAGCAAAGACCAAAAATTTTATGAGCGTGGAATTATGCCGCTACCAGAAAGATGGCAAAAGGTGTTGGACCAGAACGGTCAATATATAATTTAATAAAGTATCTGTTTATTATACGAAAACTGTCTTTCATTTCCACAAAAAAAAAGAAAACGAAATGACTCCGAACAACCCTATAGAAACTAATTTCATACACGACATTGTACATGTCGTGTACAACACAGATTTAAACCGTTGTTTACAATAATTTCCTTAAAAATATGATCTAATTGGTAAAAAATAGACGCATCAGGAGATCATGTTTTTCTAAAGAAGGAAAGTTTTATAAAAGTTTCGAGTTTTCCGAGATTCTTGTCCAAATACACTTGTAGGCTTGCAAAGTCTTTTTTTATAAATTATGTTAATAGCATACGATGGTGATGAAACGGAAAATGAGAAAAATGTAACGGAAACACATGTCATTTGGCCACTTAGGATTAGTTAAGGTTACAGGGAAATGTAGTAGACGTGGATATCAATGATTCCAGTAATAGATAAAGAGAAAACTCAATTAAAATAGAACAATTTGTACCCAATCATAAGGATATTTTCAATTGTTAGATTTTTTTCAATTTAAGACTGGTTCCAAGTAGAGTCTATGTGGGCAAGTAAAAAATTTCTTCCTCTGAATTTTTGGGAAAAACAGCGAAGTTTGTTCACTTCTTCCTTTTTATTTTCCTCTGAATTTTGTTCAGTTCTCTCTTTTTCTTAAAAGTTCTATCATCAAGGAAGTTGAAAGTGTTAATTTCTCCATTGTCCTTTTTATTGATGTATTTTTGGGATATCTAAGTAATTGAAGCTCACTATAAGTACCCCACTAATTTTACGATTTCTTAGGCTATCAACCCTCATCCCCCCCAACAGTATATTTCACATTTTCTGCTACCTCCTAGATGGAAATATATAGTCACATTTATTTAACATTCTTCATTAAATTTTACAAAAACTCTTGTACTTGATGTAAATTTTGTGAAAATAGGAAACTGTACATTTCTCCATTTTATAATTTTTTGAAATGAGTAAACATTTTGGTACTTTTAAGTTGCTCTAACAATATGTTTCACCTTATACCAAATCGATACTAATTGGAATAGGGTCCCTTCAGTATAACTATTTAAAGCAAAGCAGACTGTGAATCATTGGAATAAGTATTAGCTCGAAAAGCTCAGGTGAGGGTGTAATAAATCAGTTGATGTGCGTGCTCAAGCACAGGCTCGTTTCGAGGCCCTGTTACGTGAGAACCTGCATCTAAATCGAGCCAATAGCTGAATGTGTATTCATCCGCCTCCTCTTCCACCTCCAACTCCTCTTCTCGATTTCATCTTCACCTCTTTCTTATTATTGCGCGTTACATTTCAAAACAGTGGCGAAATGGGTTGGTGTCGAGAATGTGCAGAAAATTTAGAAAGGGATTTACTTCTCTGAAAGGGTAAAAACTTTAGGATGAATTGAGGAATAGGGGTAACAAGCAGGGCGAGAAACAGGGTAAAAAGTTTAGGAAGAATTGAGGATAAATGGGTGACCAGTAGGACGAGAAACAGGGTAAGAACTTTAGGAGAAATTGAGGTAAAAGGGAAACAACTTTAGGAGGAATTAAGGAAAATGTAACAAGTAGGGCGAGAAATAGGGTAGAATATTTAGGAGAAATTGAGGAAAAAGGGTAACAGGTAGGGCGAGAAAAAAGGTGGAAACTTTAGGAAAATTTGAGGAAAAAGAGAAACAACTAGGGCGAGGAACTGGGCAGATACTTTAGAAGGAATTAAGGTAAAGGTAAAAAGAAGGGCGAGAAACAGGGTAGAATCTCTAGGAGAAATTGAAGAAAAAGGGAAACAACTTAGGTGAGAAACATGACATATACTTTAGGAGGAATTAAGGTAAAGGTAACAAGTAGGGCGAGAAACAAGGTAGAATCTTTAGGAGAAATAGAGGAAAAAGGCGCTAACAAATACGGCTAGAAACAATGTAAAATCTTTAGGAGGAATCGAGGAATTGGGGTAACAAGTAGAGCGAGAAACAGGGTAGAAACTTTAGGTGGAATTCAGAATAAATGGGTGACAAGCAGGATGAGAAATAGGGTAAGAACTACAGGAGGAATTGAGATAAAAGGGAAACAACTTGGGTGAGAAACAGGGCAAATACTTTAGGAGGAATTCAGGAAAAGGTAACAAGCAGGGCGAGAACTAGGGTAGAATCTTTAGGAAAACCTTAGAAAAAAGGGTAATAGGTAGGGCGAGAAAAAAGGTAGAAACTTTAGGAGAAATTGACGAAAAAGGAAAACAACTAGGGTAAGAAATAGGCTAGAATCATTAGGTGAAATTGAAGAAAAAGGGAAAAAACTAGGGCGAGAAACATGGCATACACTTTAGGAGGAATTAAAGTAAAGATAGGAAGTAGGGCAAGAAACAGGGTAGAATCTCTAAGAGAAATTGAGGAAAATAAGAAACAACTAGGGCGAGAAACAGGGCAGATACTTTAGGAAAAATTAAGGTTAAGGTAACATGTAGGGCGAGAAATAGGGTAGAATCTTTAGGAGAAATTGAGGAAAAAGGCACTAACAAATGTGGCGAGAAATTTCCTTTAGGAGGAATTGAGGAATCAGGGTAACAAGTAGAACGAGAATCAGGGTGGCCGTCAAAACAGGATTTAGTTTCAATATGAAGGTAATCATTTAAAATTGGAATTGTTCATTATCAAATTAACACTATGAAGGAATACTAAACAAAGAATGCGTGATGTGTAGGACGAAAAATACATTTTGTTGCCATTGAAGACTTAATTAATTTATGTAGGTATCTAATAAAATTTGTCTAGACAGATGAATTTAATTCAGCTAGTGAACTGCATAGGTACTTCGAGTGTTTTATAATGATTGTATCATTTACATTTTATGACCGAAAAATGGTAGTTATTCCGTAGACGATCCCATATCGTACGTCCCACATGTTCCGCCTCTGTCGTCCGCGTCATAAAATTACGAGATGCCATGCCGTTTCGACGACGTGGAACTTTCGACAGTAGAACAATAAAGATGTTTTCTTATATTCGTCGCCTACTTTAATTAAGACAAACGACCGAAACTCGGGGACAATAATTAGAAACTGAGGTAGTGACAGTAGGCCGCTTAACTACTGTTTATAGCGCATATCGTTAAAACGTACCAACAACATTACCGGATGTTGTTGGCCTGGCCGCCCTTGTGTCGTTTGTACTGAGAACACCAACACCCACCTTTAACACGTGTTGATACGTGTTCTAATATGTACACGAGAGGGGTCAAAGAAAATACAGTTGAAATACTGAGAGAGTTCGTTAACGTCATCGCCATATTCTGTACGAAATTAAAAGCAACAAAAAATTAAAGTTACTTCTAATATGGAAAGAAGTTTCAAGAAAACTGAATTCATGGAGACTGAATGTGTCGTTGATAAAAAGCATGAAAATCGATACATTGTTACAGCTGAACTGGATCCTATAACAGACACCAGAAAATCTGAATCTACTTCAGGAATTCCACGTGAAAATTTTCAGGAAATCTTAAAAAAACATCAATTCGATACCTATAAGATTCAACTCGTGCAAAAGCTTAATGAAGATGATCCAGGTCGTCGTGTATGGAATTTGGCGAGGAGATAAGTGAAGGAACTCTGAACAATTCCAGTTTTGCAGATATTGAAGTAAATTTGAATTCTAGAATTGCTAGAGAGAATAGCAATCGGAGTCTCCAGAAGAGTTGAATATGCATGGGCTAGGAGTTTGGGGAATATCACTGTTGTTTGTCTATTACTTTAAGCACATAATTTGTCAGGTGAATCTTACTCAATTTGCTTGGAGACTTAATTTTACCTCACATTGTGGAGTTTCTTAGAAATGACGAACACATTACAGAGAAAAGTGAATTCTTTTAACAGAATGGCACTCCGCTATGCTATGACTTTTCAAATCAAAATTATCCTGAACACTGGATTGGTAAAAGATGTTCCATTTAATCTCCTCAAAGTCACTTCTCATATGGAAAATACGATACAGGCTACACCCAAGAAGAGAAAATTCATGGAGACTGGATTTGTCGTTGAAAAAAGCACGAAAGTCGATAGATTGTTAAAGCAGAGGTTACATGCTGAACTGGAACCTATATCAATAACCAGAAAATCTGAATCTACTTCAGGAATTCCACGTGGAAATTTTCAGGAAATCTTAAAAAAACATCGATTCCATACGTATAAGATGCAACTCGTGCAAAAGCTTAATGAAGATGATCCAGGTGATGACTTTTTAAATCAAAATTATCCTGAACACTGGGTTGGTACATGATGTTCCTCGTCCAAATCTCTTCTAATATTGAAATTGCAATATAGGCTGCACCAAAGAATGCCAAATTCATGGAGACTCAATCTGCTGCTAACAAAAAATATAAAAGAGACACGTTGTTACTAACGGAGATGCAGAGGTTGCAATTTTGGGGCACGCTGAACTGGATCTTTTATCAAACACCAGAAAATTTGAATCTACGTACTTCAAGGATACCACGTGGAAGTCTTTGGTGAGGAGATAAGTGAAGGAAATATATGGTATCGTTGTTGGTCCATGATTTCTGGCGCATAATTCAACGGTGAATGTCACTCAAATTTCTTGAAGACTTAATTTATCCTCACGATAATATACAGTGGCTGTACCTACATGACTTTTTGAATCAACATTTTCCTGAATACTGCATTGGTAAATAGTATTCCATCCAAGGTCGCCAGATTAAAACCATTGGATTTCTTCTTAAGAGAGTGTTATCTACATCTCTCTAGAAGATCCACCACTCTAACTCACGTAATGTAAAAGGGATGATTTTTTTATTGCATTTGAATGTTTACATGTAACTAGTTCAGTTTTTCTCATATTTTAAATCCTGTTCGACGAAGTGAATCGGCGTATGTGTACGTATATTTCGAACACAACCTTTATATCGCATTGGATCGCTTTTCGTAAAGCGACATCGCAAACGTCACGTTTATTTTTCGCCCTATTTCCGCTTTGTAACGGAGGAACGCGTTTCAATCTGCGAGAATATACATAAATTTTTGTTCATCCGTCGCCGTCCTAGCGTCGCCGTCGTCGTTACGCCGCGCCGTGCGCCGCTCTCTCGTGCTTTCACCCACCACCTCCAGGACTTGCACCGCTCTCGCCACGGCTTGCTGGATATCCTGACGGTAATACGAATTAAAGGGCGTCTCAGGAGAAAACAAACTCTTAATAAAACAACCGAATGAAGAGGGGAGGTGCTTCGATTCACTTGTACATCACATTTTAAGGGTTTTACAAATTCTTTACGCTTATATAAACGTAAGAGATTACGTACATGGGAATTGCGACATGGTATTTTAATGTAATATAATCAACATATAGACATTATTTATTATATAGGAAAGCAAATTTTTCAAGTTTTATTTGCGAAGTTTTCCCTTTATTATCATCACAAATCAATTTTATAAGGTGGATGGTATTTAGTAAGCATTGAGAAGTGATAATAACGTAAAAAAGTACGTAGAATCACATGCTACCAACGGTTTTTGAGTGCGGTGTCAAATAAGTGCTTTCTGGTATTATTTTACTTTAATTTAAAATAATTTAAACAAACAAAGACGCTCATGAAACTATTGAAATGTGGAAGGTATTTAGTAAGCTTTGAGAAGTGATAATCACGTAAAAAAGTACGTAGAATCACATGGTACCAACGGTTTGTGAGTGCGGTATCAAATAAGTGCTTTCTAGTATTATTTTACTTCAATTTAAAATAATTTAAACAATCAAAAGCGCTCATAAAATAATTACACAGAAGTTCGTGGTATCAACGGCTTTCGAATACGGTGTCAAATGGATAACATAATTTATCTAATGATACTAACATAATCAACGGTCTGTTAAATATTAGATTAAGACACCGACAACAATTAAGCGATTATGAAATTACATTTCCACTGAAACAAGTAGTAAATTATGTTATAACTATCAGAATGAAATCATATTATTTAAAGGGTGTAATGAAAATTGCTTATTGTGGAACCAAATGATTATTACACAGTAAATAAACTTTGAAGCTTTTATTGGCTGTTTTTTAGGTTTCCAAGGAAAAGCTTGATATTCACAATCTTTTGTGACAAACCTTGTATCGTACCGTAAAAATCATATATTAAAAGAGGAATAAAAACCAACGTATGTAATTTCAGTAGTAATTTTAATGTGGAATATACTATACAATTTAGTAATTACAGAAATTTATATTTGCAAACGTTTATTGATACTAAATGTTAATTTGTGGATCGGCAATGGTTTANGTCAAAATTTAAAATGTTAGTTTGTAAGTGAGAGAATGACGTTGTAAAACACTAAAGCATCTTAAGGTAGGAGCGTAGGAGGGGCAGCGCAGAGGGTGGAGGTGAAAATTGGGTGAAGGAGAAGAGGCTAAGGCAGTAGAGATGAAAATTGGAAATGGTCATGGCCTAGATCAGCTGTTCCGCGGAAGCCAATTGGACAACCAGTTGTTACAACCTTAGTCATGTCAAACTATTGATTGATGAGAAATGGATAATGGAAGTGTCTTCAATATAAAATTATTATCAATTCACTTTTTGTCGAGATGAGGTTCCGCCAAAAAAGGTTGGGTCAAAAAGGGTTCCGTAGCAACCCAAAAATTGGGAACTGCTGGTCTAGATGAGGGTACCGTCGGTTAGTAATGGGTAAATGAGTAGGGATATCCTGTTAAACGCTAAAGAAAGTGGAAAAAGAAAGACAAAAATTTACTGATGCAGCATCCAATTATTAGACGTTCATATTTTTTATTAGGTATCTCCCTTTCAACCCTATATACTCAAGTAAAAAGAGAGATACCCTTCTTTTAATTTATTTTTATCCGTCCAAAATCGATAAATACGAAAACGGATTTCCTTCGAAACGTGCAAAGAGACTTCGGTGCAGTAACGGTTATTATTACAGTCGTTGCCAGAATATGGCGCCAGGAACGTTAAACGTTTTCGTTTTAAAATACATACACTGCAGTGAAACTATCAGATCTCATTTATCGTTAAATATCGTTGTTGGCGTTGACGTTTCTGGAACGACTTCGGCTTTCAGACGAGGGCGCACACCATGCACATGTATATGTGTATTTAGGAGGTAACAAACATTTTGGGACACTTTACCGTTCAATGCGAAATTGCTAATTGCGATCTGGAACGTTTATTTATAACTTTCCTCTCGCGATCATGTTAGAATACTTTACAAATTGCGGAAACTAAACTACCCGTAGAAAAAATTTCCATTCAATTTTCATTAAAAAAAAGCAGAGGAGATGTAGGTGAAAATTGGAAATGTTATTTTGTTAGAAACCTAAATGACTAAAGATTAAGAGGACTCATTTTTGTCATTCGCTACCATCAAGTTGTAGTAACTCTTAGCTTTACTACACTTGTATTACTTGTTGTTGTTCTTAAGAAAATTTGACTGAATTTCATGGCACTTTCTTATTCTTTAGATAGTTGAAATTCAGTAGAGTGCAGGCTTAAACATTATAACTTCGATTTATAACATTGCACTATTTTCTGTAGAGTGTGCTTTATTTTGAACTATTTAGTCATCATTAATGTTAATTTTTTTTTTGATGGGTGTTAATCTTAAACGACGCTAATTTGTAGTAGACAATAAAATTCGAGTGTGTAACGTATTGTAGATGTTTAATTTGATATCTGGGTCACTTATGGATACACACCTTTTTATTGCTGCATTAACGACGGTGGTATTTGATGTGCTTATAATACAGTGGGTCGGTGCGGCCGTTTTCTATGGGAAATGACAATGGGATGTTATTGTTACTCCGAGCAACTTTACCTTCCGTGTCTAATGAGGAAGCAAGCGTAGGACGCAGCAAATTAATGACAGCTCTGCAAGCAGCAAATAACAATAAAATTGACGCCCACACGAATTTTGTTCAAAGTTTCCGTCAAATTGTTGTACACCTAGATATATTATTTATTTACTGCGTAATTGTTTTAATATTTACAAAACAAGACACAGGACGCTAAAGTAAACACAAACTCTTTGGATTTTTGTACCTTGGGGTAAATAAAATGAAGCTCTTTCTCAAGTAATTAAAAAATGTACTGGTAACATTAATTTATTAGGTATTCGTTTAAAGATAATAAAATGTTTGCATATTTTCCATTTTACTTTGATTCCTTTTTTATTTATTTTGTTGAAAATGTTTTTTGNATTACCATTCCCGAACTCAATGGGATTTCCATTGCTGAACGCAATGGCATTACCATTGGAACTTCATCAGCAAGCTTTTTTCCACAATTCATATTATTTTGTTGACAATTTGGTTCTTCAGGTACCTGAACCAAGGCACGTGCCTGAATGTCTGGCTCTTCATCATTGTGTTTAGATTTTTTTTTTCACTTGCTGCTGATAAAACTGCATCACTCTCACAGATGACTTCGGCCCCCTCTATATTCTGGCATGTTTCAAAATCATCAAACAATGCTTCTAATGTAGGCTTTTTCGCTTGTCTAGGGGTTGTTTAATAAAAGACTCCGGGTAGTTGAATACATATGAGGGTGGATTGATAAGTTTCCGGCCTAACCAAGAGATGACGCCACTAGGCCTACCTTGAGGTGACATTCTATAGTACCATCCTTGGATAGCTTGTAGCTATAGTTTCAGCCCGATCTCCTTGCTAGTGTAGGTTTGAC
>NW_020438954.1:885786-941415 GCF_000699045.2 Agrilus planipennis
GGTCACTCCAAAATTTTTTAGACGGTAAAACCTTCACCTCAAATGAGGAGGTCAAAAACCTCCTCGATCAGTTTTTTGCCAGCAAAGACCAAAAATTTTATGAGCGTGGAATTATGCCGCTACCAGAAAGATGGCAAAAGGTGTTGGACCAGAACGGTCAATATATAATTTAATAAAGTATCTGTTTATTATACGAAAACTGTCTTTCATTTCCACAAAAAAAAAGAAAACGAAATGACTCCGAACAACCCTATAGAAACTAATTTCATACACGACATTGTACATGTCGTGTACAACACAGATTTAAACCGTTGTTTACAATAATTTCCTTAAAAATATGATCTAATTGGTAAAAAATAGACGCATCAGGAGATCATGTTTTTCTAAAGAAGGAAAGTTTTATAAAAGTTTCGAGTTTTCCGAGATTCTTGTCCAAATACACTTGTAGGCTTGCAAAGTCTTTTTTTATAAATTATGTTAATAGCATACGATGGTGATGAAACGGAAAATGAGAAAAATGTAACGGAAACACATGTCATTTGGCCACTTAGGATTAGTTAAGGTTACAGGGAAATGTAGTAGACGTGGATATCAATGATTCCAGTAATAGATAAAGAGAAAACTCAATTAAAATAGAACAATTTGTACCCAATCATAAGGATATTTTCAATTGTTAGATTTTTTTCAATTTAAGACTGGTTCCAAGTAGAGTCTATGTGGGCAAGTAAAAAATTTCTTCCTCTGAATTTTTGGGAAAAACAGCGAAGTTTGTTCACTTCTTCCTTTTTATTTTCCTCTGAATTTTGTTCAGTTCTCTCTTTTTCTTAAAAGTTCTATCATCAAGGAAGTTGAAAGTGTTAATTTCTCCATTGTCCTTTTTATTGATGTATTTTTGGGATATCTAAGTAATTGAAGCTCACTATAAGTACCCCACTAATTTTACGATTTCTTAGGCTATCAACCCCTCATCCCCCCCAACAGTATATTTCACATTTTCTGCTACCTCCTAGATGGAAATATATAGTCACATTTATTTAACATTCTTCATTAAATTTTACAAAAACTCTTGTACTTGATGTAAATTTTGTGAAAATAGGAAACTGTACATTTCTCCATTTTATAATTTTTTGAAATGAGTAAACATTTTGGTACTTTTAAGTTGCTCTAACAATATGTTTCACCTTATACCAAATCGATACTAATTGGAATAGGGTCCCTTCAGTATAACTATTTAAAGCAAAGCAGACTGTGAATCATTGGAATAAGTATTAGCTCGAAAAGCTCAGGTGAGGGTGTAATAAATCAGTTGATGTGCGTGCTCAAGCACAGGCTCGTTTCGAGGCCCTGTTACGTGAGAACCTGCATCTAAATCGAGCCAATAGCTGAATGTGTATTCATCCGCCTCCTCTTCCACCTCCAACTCCTCTTCTCGATTTCATCTTCACCTCTTTCTTATTATTGCGCGTTACATTTCAAAACAGTGGCGAAATGGGTTGGTGTCGAGAATGTGCAGAAAATTTAGAAAGGGATTTACTTCTCTGAAAGGGTAAAAACTTTAGGATGAATTGAGGAATAGGGGTAACAAGCAGGGCGAGAAACAGGGTAAAAAGTTTAGGAAGAATTGAGGATAAATGGGTGACCAGTAGGACGAGAAAAAGGGTAAGAACTTTAGGAGAAATTGAGGTAAAAGGGAAACAACTTTAGGAGGAATTAAGGAAAATGTAACAAGTATGGCGAGAAACAGGGTAGAATATTTAGGAGAAGTTGAGGAAAAAGGGTAAAAGGTAGGGCGAGAAAAAAGGTGGAAACTTTAGGAAAATTTGAGGAAAAGGAGAAACAACTAGGGCGAGGAACAGGGCAGATACTTTAGAAGGAATTAAGGTAAAGGTAAAAAGAAGGGCGAGAAACAGGGTACAATCTCTAGGAGAAATTGAAGAAAAAGGGAAACAACTTAGGTGAGAAACATGACATATACTTTAGGAGGAATTAAGGTAAAGGTAACAAGTAGGGCGAGAAACAAGGTAGAATCTTTAGGAGAAATAGAGGAAAAAGGCGCTAACAAATACGGCTAGAAACAATGTAAAATCTTTAGGAGGAATCGAGGAATTGGGGTAACAAGTAGAGCGAGAAACAGGGTAGAAACTTTAGGTGGAATTCAGAATAAATGGGTGACAAGCAGGATGAGAAATAGGGTAAGAACTACAGGAGGAATTGAGATAAAAGGGAAACAACTTGGGTGAGAAACAGGGCAAATACTTTAGGAGGAATTCAGGAAAAGGTAACAAGCAGGGCGAGAACTAGGGTAGAATCTTTAGGAAAACCTTAGAAAAAAGGCTAATAGGTAGGGCGAGAAAAAAGGTAGAAACTTTAGGAGAAATTGACGAAAAAGGAAAACAACTAGGGTAAGAAATAGGCTAGAATCATTAGGTGAAATTGAAGAAAAAGGGAAAAAACTAGGGCGAGAAACATGGCATACACTTTAGGAGGAATTAAAGTAAAGATAGGAAGTAGGGCAAGAAACAGGGTAGAATCTCTAAGAGAAATTGAGGAAAATAAGAAACAACTAGGGCGAGAAACAGGGCAGATACTTTAGGAAAAATTAAGGTTAAGGTAACATGTAGGGCGAGAAATAGGGTAGAATCTTTAGGAGAAATTGAGGAAAAAGGCACTAACAAATGTGGCGAGAAATTTCCTTTAGGAGGAATTGAGGAATCAGGGTAACAAGTAGAACGAGAATCAGGGTGGCCGTCAAAACAGGATTTAGTTTCAATATGAAGGTAATCATTTAAAATTGGAATTGTTCATTATCAAATTAACACTATGAAGGAATACTAAACAAAGAATGCGTGATGTGTAGGACGAAAAATACATTTTGTTGCCATTGAAGACTTAATTAATTTATGTAGGTATCTAATAAAATTTGTCTAGACAGATGAATTTAATTCAGCTAGTGAACTGCATAGGTACTTCGAGTGTTTTATAATGATTGTATCATTTACATTTTATGACCGAAAAATGGTAGTTATTCCGTAGACGATCCCATATCGTACGTCCCACATGTTCCGCCTCTGTCGTCCGCGTCATAAAATTACGAGATGCCATGCCGTTTCGACGACGTGGAACTTTCGACAGTAGAACAATAAAGATGTTTTCTTATATTCGTCGCCTACTTTAATTAAGACAAACGACCGAAACTCGGGGACAATAATTAGAAACTGAGGTAGTGACAGTAGGCCGCTTAACTACTGTTTATAGCGCATATCGTTAAAACGTACCAACAACATTACCGGATGTTGTTGGCCTGGCCGCCCTTGTGTCGTTTGTACTGAGAACACCAACACCCACCTTTAACACGTGTTGATACGTGTTCTAATATGTACACGAGAGGGGTCAAAGAAAATACAGTGGAAATACTGAGAGAGTTCGTTAACGTCATCGCCATATTCTGTACGAAATTAAAAGCAACAAAAAATTAAAGTTACTTCTAATATGGAAAGAAGTTTCAAGAAAACTGAATTCATGGAGACTGAATGTGTCGTTGATAAAAAGCATGAAAATCGATACATTGTTACAGCTGAACTGGATCCTATAACAGACACCAGAAAATCTGAATCTACTTCAGGAATTCCACGTGAAAATTTTCAGGAAATCTTAAAAAAACATCAATTCGATACCTATAAGATTCAACTCGTGCAAAAGCTTAATGAAGATGATCCAGGTCGTCGTGTATGGAATTTGGCGAGGAGATAAATGAAGGAACTCTGAACAATTCCAGTTTTGCAGATATTGAAGTAAATTTGAATTCTAGAATTGCTAGAGAGAATAGCAATCGGAGTCTCCAGAAGAGTTGAATATGCATGGGCTAGGAGTTTGGGGAATATCACTGTTGTTTGTCTATTACTTTAAGCACATAATTTGTCAGGTGAATCTTACTCAATTTGCTTGGAGACTTAATTTTACCTCACATTGTGGAGTTTCTTAGAAATGACGAACACATTACAGAGAAAAGTGAATTCTTTTAACAGAATGGCACTCCGCTATGCTATGACTTTTCAAATCAAAATTATCCTGAACACTGGATTGGTAAAAGATGTTCCATTTAATCTCCTCAAAGTCACTTCTAATATGGAAAATACGATACAGGCTACACCCAAGAAGAGAAAATTCATGGAGACTGGATTTGTCGTTGAAAAAAGCACGAAAGTCGATAGATTGTTAAAGCAGAGGTTACATGCTGAACTGGAACCTATATCAATAACCAGAAAATCTGAATCTACTTCAGGAATTCCACGTGAAAATTTTCAGGAAATCTTAAAAAAACATCGATTCCATACGTATAAGATGCAACTCGTGCAAAAGCTTAATGAAGATGATCCAGGTGATGACTTTTTAAATCAAAATTATCCTGAACACTGGGTTGGTACATGATGTTCCTCGTCCAAATCTCTTCTAATATTGAAATTGCAATATAGGCTGCACCAAAGAATGCCAAATTCATGGAGACTCAATCTGCTGCTAACAAAAAATATAAAAGAGACACGTTGTTACTAACGGAGATGCAGCGGTTGCAATTTTGGGGCACGCTGAACTGGATCTTTTATCAAACACCAGAAAATTTGAATCTACGTACTTCAAGGATACCACGTGGAAGTCTTTGGTGAGGAGATAAGTGAAGGAAATATATGGTATCGTTGTTGGTCCATGATTTCTGGCGCATAATTCAACGGTGAATGTCACTCAAATTTCTTGAAGACTTAATTTATCCTCACGATAATATACAGTGGCTGTACCTACATGACTTTTTGAATCAACATTTTCCTGAATACTGCATTGGTAAATAGTATTCCATCCAAGGTCGCCAGATTAAAACCATTGGATTTCTTCTTAAGAGAGTGTTATCTACATCTCTCTAGAAGATCCACCACTCTAACTCACGTAATGTAAAAGGGATGATTTTTTTATTGCATTTGAATGTTTACATGTAACTAGTTCAGTTTTTCTCATATTTTAAATCCTGTTCGACGAAGTGAATCGGCGTATGTGTACGTATATTTCGAACACAACCTTTATATCGCATTGGATCGCTTTTCGTAAAGCGACATCGCAAACGTCACGTTTATTTTTCGCCCTATTTCCGCTTTGTAACGGAGGAACGCGTTTCAATCTGCGAGAATATACATAAATTTTTGTTCATCCGTCGCCGTCCTAGCGTCGCCGTCGTCGTTACGCCGCGCCGTGCGCCGCTCTCTCGTGCTTTCACCCACCACCTCCAGGACTTGCACCGCTCTCGCCACGGCTTGCTGGATATCCTGACGGTAATACGAATTAAAGGGCGTCTCAGGAGAAAACAAACTCTTAATAAAACAACCGAATGAAGAGGGGAGGTGCTTCGATTCACTTGTACATCACATTTTAAGGGTTTTACAAATTCTTTACGCTTATATAAACGTAAGAGATTACGTACATGGGAATTGCGACATGGTATTTTAATGTAATATAATCAACATATAGACATTATTTATTATATAGGAAAGCAAATTTTTCAAGTTTTATTTGCGAAGTTTTCCCTTTATTATCATCACAAATCAATTTTATAAGGTGGATGGTATTTAGTAAGCATTGAGAAGTGATAATAACGTAAAAAAGTACGTAGAATCACATGCTACCAACGGTTTTTGAGTGCGGTGTCAAATAAGTGCTTTCTGGTATTATTTTACTTTAATTTAAAATAATTTAAACAAACAAAGACGCTCATGAAACTATTGAAATGTGGAAGGTATTTAGTAAGCTTTGAGAAGTGATAATCACGTAAAAAAGTACGTAGAATCACATGGTACCAACGGTTTGTGAGTGCGGTATCAAATAAGTGCTTTCTAGTATTATTTTACTTCAATTTAAAATAATTTAAACAATCAAAAGCGCTCATAAAATAATTACACAGAAGTTCGTGGTATCAACGGCTTTCGAATACGGTGTCAAATGGATAACATAATTTATCTAATGATACTAACATAATCAACGGTCTGTTAAATATTAGATTAAGACACCGACAACAATTAAGCGATTATGAAATTACATTTCCACTGAAACAAGTAGTAAATTATGTTATAACTATCAGAATGAAATCATATTATTTAAAGGGTGTAATGAAAATTGCTTATTGTGGAACCAAATGATTATTACACAGTAAATAAACTTTGAAGCTTTTATTGGCTGTTTTTTAGGTTTCCAAGGAAAAGCTTGATATTCACAATCTTTTGTGACAAACCTTGTATCGTACCGTAAAAATCATATATTAAAAGAGGAATAAAAACCAACGTATGTAATTTCAGTAGTAATTTTAATGTGGAATATACTATACAATTTAGTAATTACAGAAATTTATATTTGCAAACGTTTATTGATACTAAATGTTAATTTGTGGATCGGCAATGGTTTATATCATTACAAATTCGTACTCTTAAAAATTAATTTTCAAATAAGAAGCAAACATCAGTAAACGAAGTAGAAGGTGAAAAATAATAAAAACGAGGGAATCATTGAAGAATTATTAAACACCACGTTCAATGTATGATATTAGAAAGTTAGTTAAAAGGAGCAACATTCACCGTTAAAAGTGATTGGCTTTGGATTTTTAAAACAAAAGAAAAAGGCACTTTTGCGAGGCGCGATACTAGAAGTTATTTCCTATATCTCGTAATTCAATGTTTTTCTAGGGCATGGCGAGCGTGTACTTATTTACACGTACAAACAAATAGTATGCTTACGTACTTCTTGGACAGCCTCTGGCTGCTAATTACTAATAATAACCTAGGAAAGATATGGAGTACCTACTTTTTTTATTACTCTCCTATTTGCGGTGGATACAACGTTTCTTATAGGTTATTGCTTTACATACTCACTTACATATCGTAATACGGCTTGATTTAAAATCGATCGCAATTGATTTCAACGATTTGTCAAATGTCAAATGCGTAAAGCGCTAGAAATTAAACAACAAAAAGGTATTTTAAGTACAAAGTCTATTTGGCTTAGCAAGAAACAGTTATAATAATAATCATTTTTCAGTGCATGGAACTATGTAAAAATTTGAATACTATAAGTCTAGGGATGTAAAGCAAAGGGTAGCGCACAATCGAGTCACTTTCAATAAAAAGAAGTCACTTCTATGCTCGCGAACGGTTACTTTAGAAATTCGAAAGAATGTTAAAGGTGTAGTTTGGAGGGCGGCGGTGTATAGGTGCGAAACATGGACAGTGGGCGCGGCAGAAAAAAAAAGGATTGGAAGCGTTCGAAATGTAGTGTTACAGGCGAATGATGAGGATACCGTGGATAAAGAAGGTTAGAAATGAAGAGGTATTAGAAAGAATAGGAGAAAAGAGGACTCTAGGACACCTTCTCACGTTGAAGGTCGTCAGAGATATATTAGAGGCAGAAACGGGAGTTAGGAAGGATAGAGGTAGACCTAGATTAGATTACTGTTCGCAAATAGTTAAGGATGTGGGTTGTTCTAGTTTTAGGGAAATGCGAAGATTAGCTCAGGGTAGGAAGAAGTGAAGGTGCGTGTCCAACCAGTCTTGGGACTGACGACCTTATGATGATGAAACCTAAATGACTAAAGATTAAGAGGACTCATTTTTGTCATTCGCTACCATCAAGTTGTAGTAACTCTTAGCTTTACTACACTTGTATTACTTGTTGTTGTTCTTAAGAAAATTTGACTGAATTTCATGGCACTTTCTTATTCTTTAGATAGTTGAAATTCAGTAGAGTGCAGGCTTAAACATTATAACTTCGATTTATAACATTGCACTATTTTCTGTAGAGTGTGCTTTATTTTGAACTATTTAGTCATCATTAATGTTAATTTTTTTTTTGATGGGTGTTAATCTTAAACGACGCTAATTTGTAGTAGACAATAAAATTCGAGTGTGTAACGTATTGTAGATGTTTAATTTGATATCTGGGTCACTTATGGATACACACCTTTTTATTGCTGCATTAACGACGGTGGTATTTGATGTGCTTATAATACAGTGGGTCGGTGCGGCCGTTTTCTATGGGAAATGACAATGGGATGTTATTGTTACTCCGAGCAACTTTACCTTCCGTGTCTAATGAGGAAGCAAGCGTAGGACGCAGCAAATTAATGACAGCTCTGCAAGCAGCAAATAACAATAAAATTGACGCCCACACGAATTTTGTTCAAAGTTTCCGTCAAATTGTTATACACCTAGATATATTATTTATTTACTGCGTAATTGTTTTAATATTTACAAAACAAGACACAGGACGCGAAAGTAAACACAAACTCTTTGGATTTTCGTACCTTGGGGTAAATAAAATGAAGCTCTTTCTCAAGTAATTAAAAAATGTACTGGTAACATTAATTTATTAGGTATTCGTTTAAAGATAATAAAATGTTTGCATATTTTCCATTTTACTTTGATTCCTTTTTTATTTATTTTGTTGAAAATGTTTTTTGAATTTGAAACGCGCCATTTCTGTAGGAAATTAAACGAAAAAGCGGTTAAACTTACCCTTCTCTGAAAAATACCCTCTATATTTGGCTGTTTTTTTCGATTTTAAAACCATTATGGATTAATTGAAGATATGAAATAGTAAAATTACACCAATGTCTTATTAATTCTTTAATGTGTAACAGTTATTTTTTCTTTTTTGTTACAACCCTTATTTATATTTATGTACATATTTGCCATAAACACATTATGCTTTTTAATTCTTCTTTAGCTTATCCACTTATCTTTCCAAAAAAATACCAACAACATTTTTCTTCTATTAGCAAAACAACGAATGTCTAGATGTAGGAACTCTTTGCTCGGTTGGAGAGTAAAATGACTGTAGAGGGTGGAGGTGACCTTGTGGAACAACGAACAAGTATTTTTACTTAGGGGCGGAGACGTGGAACTTCGGAGGTTGAAGCTGAATATTAAAAATGTTAGTTTGTAGATGAGGGGACTATCGCGTTGGTCGAAGGGCGAAAATGGGTGGAGGGTGTAGGGATTTGTACAACACTAAAGAAGAGGTGGCGCAGAGGGTGGAGGTGAAAACTGGGTGAAGGAGAGAAAGCTAAGTGGGTGGAAATGAAAATTGGAAATGTTAGTTTTTAGATAAGAGAAGAGATGAAAATGGGTGAAGGGGGTAGGAAGTTCCTTATAAAACACTGAAGTGTTTTTAGGTGGAGGCAAAGGAGGGGTGACGCAGAGGGTGGAGGTAAAAGTTGGGCAAAGCAGAGGAGATGTAGGTGAAAATTGGAATTGTTAGTTTGTTGGTGAGAGAGGGCCGTTGTGTCAGTTGAAGAGGTGGAAATGGGTGGACGGAGAAGGGAAAATCTTCTAAAACACTAAAGTGTTTTTAAATATACGTAAGGAGGGGTGGCACAGAGGGTAGAGGTGAAAGTTGGGCAAGCAGAGGATGCTAAGAGGGTGGAAGTCAAAATTGGAAATGTTAGTTTGAAAGTGAGAGAATGACGTTGTAAAACACTAAAGCATCTTAAGGGAGGAACGTAGGAGGGCAGCGCAGAGGGTGGAGGTGAAAATTGGGTGAAGGAGAAGAGGCTAAGGCAGTAGAGATGAAAATTGGAAATGTTAGTTTTTAGATAAGAGGACCGTTATGTCGGTTGAAGAGATGGAAATGGGTGAAGGGGGTAGGAAGTTCCTTATAAAACACTAAAGTGTTTTTAGGTGGAAGCAAAGGAGGAGTGACGCAGAGAGTGGAGGTAAAAGTTGGGCAAAGCAGAGGAGATGTAGGTGAAAATTGGAAATGTTAGTTTGTTAGTGAGAGAGGACCGTTGTGTCAGTTGAAGAGGTGGAAATGGGTGGACGGAGAAGGGAAAACCTTGTTTTTAAATGTACGTAAAGAGGGGTGACGCAGAAGGTAGAGGTGAAAGCTGGGCAAGCAGAGGAAGCTAAGAGGGTGGAAGTCAAAATTTAAAATGTTAGTTTGTAAGTGAGAGAATGACGTTGTAAAACACTAAAGCATCTTAAGGTAGGAGCGTAGGAGGGGCAGCGCAGAGGGTGGAGGTGAAAATTGGGTGAAGGAGAAGAGGCTAAGGCAGTAGAGATGAAAATTGGAAATGGTCATGGCCTAGATCAGCTGTTCCGCGGAAGCCAATTGGACAACCAGTTGTTACAACCTTAGTCATGTCAAACTATTGATTGATGAGAAATGGATAATGGAAGTGTCTTCAATATAAAATTATTATCAATTCACTTTTTGTCGAGATGAGGTTCCGCCAAAAAAGGTTGGGTCAAAAAGGGTTCCGTAGCAACCCAAAAATTGGGAACTGCTGGTCTAGATGAGGGTACCGTCGGTTAGTAATGGGTAAATGAGTAGGGATATCCTGTTAAACGCTAAAGAAAGTGGAAAAAGAAAGACAAAAATTTACTGATGCAGCATCCAATTATTAGACGTTCATATTTTTTATTAGGTATCTCCCTTTCAACCCTATATACTCAAGTAAAAAGAGAGATACCCTTCTTTTAATTTATTTTTATCCGTCCAAAATCGATAAATACGAAAACGGATTTCCTTCGAAACGTGCAAAGAGACTTCGGTGCAGTAACGGTTATTATTACAGTCGTTGCCAGAATATGGCGCCAGGAACGTTAAACGTTTTCGTTTTAAAATACATACACTGCAGTGAAACTATCAGATCTCATTTATCGTTAAATATCGTTGTTGGCGTTGACGTTTCTGGAACGACTTCGGCTTTCAGACGAGGGCGCACACCATGCACATGTATATATGTATTTAGGAGGTAACAAACATTTTGGGACACTTTACCGTTCAATGCGAAATTGCTAATTGCGATCTGGAACGTTTATTTATAACTTTCCTCTCGCGATCATGTTAGAATACTTTACAAATTGCGGAAACTAAACTACCCGTAGAAAAAATTTCCATTCAATTTTCATTAAAAAAATGCCATTAAATTATTATCACTGATAATAAATAATGGTAATAAATGGAGAATTGCCAATGGGATTCCCATTCCCGAACTCAATGGGATGCTGAACTCAATGGAAATCCCATTGCGTTCCATTGGAACTTCATCAGCATGCTTTTTTCCATAATCCATATTATTTTGTTGAGAATTTGGTTCTTCAGGTACCTGAACCAAGGCACGTGCCTGGATGTCTGGCTCTTCATCATTGTGTTTAGATTTTTTTTTTCACTTGCTTCTGATAAAACTACATCACTCTCACAGATGACTTCGGCCTCCTCTATATTCTGGCATGGTTCAAAATCATCAAACAATGCTTCTAATGTAGGCTTTTTCACTTGTCTAGGGGTTGTTTAATAAAAGGCTCCGGGTAGTTGAATACATATATAATAAACATAATAATGAATATAAACAGCAAACAGCAAAACGAGTAACAAACAGGAACTAAATATATACAACTTATATACAATATTCAATGTATCGCGTCTTCCAAAATACATACGTCTTCGTGTAATCACCATAAATACGTCTTCCGTCTTTTTTGAGCAAAAATGCTCAACGTCTAAATGAAATATACCGTTTTAATCAAACATCTTACTACCTTGCTTGTCTCTCACTCTACTGCCGTGGTGGTCCCTCACGTACCCCCAACATGCACGCATAGGTAAAACTAGATTATTGATTTTCCACCACCTAATTGGCAATATCACTACTCTTGCACCTGGGCAAGCAAAAACTGTATCGAAAAAGGCTAATAGTATATGTGGCCAGGAATTATATTGTAAATGGAAACAATTATTTTTCCATTTATGCCAAATGGTTTTGAATGGAATTTACAAATTTTCCATTGATTCCCATTGAAGTTCAATGGAATTTTTTTCTACGGGGAATTATTGTAAATGGAAACAATTATTTTTCCATTTATGCCAAATAGTTGTGAATGGAATTTTCAAATTTTCCATTGATTCCCATTGAACTTCAATTGAAATTTTTCCTACGGGATATCCTTACTACTCCTTCCTTCCTGACTTATTGACTTCCTAGATCCCTAAAATCAGTCACTTCTTCTAAGTTTTCGTCTCCTATCTTTATATTTGCTCTTTCCCTACTTATTCTTCCCTTGCATACCAGTATTTTAGTTTTACTTTTATTTATTTTATACAGTACTGTTCTGTCAGTACCGCATCCATTTTATTTAAAGCTATCTCTAACTCCTTGTTAGATGATGTTAATCGCGTCTTCGATGTATAGATTAAAAAGTAGCGATGTTATGTTAAGATGGATTAAAATCAAAATGTGCTTGAAGCATTTTAAAGCGAGATCCTAACTCCGTTGAAAAACATCAGTTTTGGGCAAGATATTTCGGTTCATTCGTTGATAAAAATATCTGAAAAGTTTTAAAAAGATGCGGGGTCGTCTTTCCCAAAAAAGTTATTTCGGTGTTACCTAGATTGTCGATATAATTATTCCTTTAAAGTTTGATTCAAACTTGAGAAAACTTCTTATACCTACCTTAATCCAATATTAACTTTATCTAAAGTTTTTGTGTCTCATTTTTCTGATTTTGATTGACTTCAAAAAAACATGAGGCTCTCATTTGGACAGTATTTTTTTTATGTGTATATGTACGCGATTTCTTCGCCAATTGGTAATCGATTTGAACGATTGCTTTTTTATTGGATAGGTTATATCTCAAGGGTGGTCCCATTTAAAGTTAAAGAAAATATTCCATCTCCAAGGGTGGTAAATTATAGAACAGTAAAACAATTGTTAGAGAAATTAACGCAATCTCGTAATTTATTGGATCAGATCTTTTTAACCCTTTAGTTTAAGTGTGGGGCATATAACCAAAGCATTGAAATTGGTTTATACTTCTAGACAATCATTTAATGTGTTTATTAAATAAATAGTTGTTTCATATTTCAAAAGTTACACCAGTAATTCAATAGTTTAAAAAGCATACCTTGGTATTTAAGCTTGAGGGTTATTTTGAATAAAAATGGCCGAGAATAAGGGCACATTTTAAAAACAAGTGTTTTACCTTTGTTTTTAATTAATGAGTTCTGCAGTTTTTTGCTTATATCTTTAATTATTTGACGAATATCTTACAAAAAATAGTTTCATCTTTAATGACTTTTATGCACTGCTTCAATTTTTATTTTACTACCCATAAAGAGCATATTAATATTACGATTTTGTAAAGGTTTAGGTGTAACAACAGATGCAAATTTTTGTAGTGTACTTCAATTTTTGACAGAAACTTTTTATTCACATTGTAGTCAGAAATTTTTTTATCTTCTTATATAAGATTTCCTATAACGACTCCCAAGTGCCTATGTTTTTTCAATATCTATTCAAAATTCTGATAATAATAGACAGCTCAGGAATGTCTAAATTTCAAACACATTAAAACGTTTTTTTAATACTCTTATCAAATGTACAATCAATAATATTCCAATGATTAGCGTTTTTTTATTTACAATTAGATGTAAACGTTATTACATTATGTTATTATGTATATATATTGTGTAAAATCTTATATTAAGTGACTAATAAGGTATTATCGTTTTTCATTATCTCTAACGCGAGCTTGTCGAACAAAATGTCCTAGCAAAGTCAAAATCTCGGATATGATTGTACAAAAAGCCACAAATAGATAGACATTAGAATTGATATTTCAGTCTTTCTGAATTAGTTGAAATGAGAAGTTGCCGTTTAAATGTTGTGCAATAACAAAGAAATAATATATTTAAACAATTAGAAGTTCGTAATTTTGTTAGAAATGGGGTAAATATGTGAGGAGTTTGGTAGTATTTGAAGTGATGTTTAAGAAAACGATTACTTCTTAACAACTGGTAAGCGATTATTGTGACTTAACTATCTGTTCTTGGTAGTCTAGCTCGTCACCGAAAATTAAATCAAATAGGTAGTAATAAAAATTGTTTAAACTGAAATTATGCATGAATGCAATTATTGTTTGTATTTAAGTTATTTACAACAAGATTAGTTGCCTGTTAATTATCCTTATAAAATTGTAATATGTCGACACGTGTTTGAAAAATCCTGCGGATTATGCGTTTTTTGATTTCTTAATTTTTTTTTAATATCTTGTAATGGAAAACATTTGCATATTTATTGTATCAATAACTTTCGATGTTTTTATTACTTATTTTATTTAAACATTTATGTTTTTAATGTCGTTTTAATAGATTGATAAATAAGCAATTTGGATGCTTTGATGTTTGGATTTTACCATCCACCAAATTTTTAGTTTTATTTTATTGTTTTCTCTTTTTTTTTGCAGGACGTATCCGACTCAACCATTTTTATTAACAAATATTGCGAAAAGGCGGCAATGGTTCACAAAGGTCTTCACTCACCACTCAGTTGTCTTTCAATTAATGAAGCTACTTTTCTAATTGGTAAATACCTAGTTTATGATATTTGAATGCTTTGATGTTTGGATTTTACCATCCACTAAATGTTCTGTTTTATTTTATTGTTTTCTCTTTTTTTTGCAGGACATATCAGGCTCAACTATTTTATTACCATCTATTACGAAAAGGCGGCAATGGCTCACAATGGTCTTCACTCACTACTCAATTGTCTTTCAATTAATGAAGCTACTTTTCTAATTGGTAAATACCTAGTTTATTATATTTGAATGCCATCCACTAAATGTTCAGTTTTATTTTTTATTGTTTTTATTGTTTTCTCTTTTTTTTGCAGGATGTATCCTATTCAACAATTTTTATTAACAACTATTACGAAAAGGCGGCAATGGCTCACAAAGGTCTTCACTCACCACTCAGTTGTCTTTCAATTAATGAAGCTACTTTTCTAATTGGTAAATACCTAGTTTATTATATTTGAATGCCATCCACTAAATGTTCAGTTTTATTTTTTATTGTTTTTATTGTTTTCTCTTTTTTTTGCAGGATGTATCCTATTCAACAATTTTTATTAACAACTATTACGAAAAGGCGGCAATGGCTCACAAAGGTCTTCACTCACCACTCAGTTGTCTTTTCTAATTGGTAAGTACCTAGTTTATAATAAATTGTTGTAATTGTTTTACATTTCATAAATAATAGGTACTAAAAATGCAGCGAAAATTGCTACTCAGTTGTTTTTAAAACAATTGACTAACTTCAGCAGTATATATTATTAATTAAATGGCGTTACAATGTGCAATAATGAAGTTTGGAAGATTCAACAATAGCAAGCACTAACTGTACCAGTGAATCACTCATTGTTGTAACAATAGGGTTTGGAGAAAAGCAATAATGGTGTTTGATGTTTGATAATTATTGTGGGTAATCGACAATTTGATAAATGGTATTGATTACGTTTTCTCTAAAAATAATACCTTAATTTGTTTATACTGTTTAACAAATTTTTTTCTAAGTAGTTTTCATTTATTCATTTCATTATATATTCGTGTTCAGGGACCCTTAAACCTCCTGAGTAGCAAAACTTATTTCTATCATTATTGACCCAGTTGCTTTTTTTTTATAACAACTTTATAATGCTCTTATAAGACTGCATTTTTCTTGTGCAGCGATGAATTTTTGAAGATGAATTATTGATCTCTCATGCTCACAAAGTTTGTAGACGGTTTCACGAATCAAATGCAGAAAACCGTATCTCGATCCGACTTTTACTGCACAAAAATTCGAAGGTTTGACCTATTTTTGTGATTTCTCTCCTCGTCTATGGTCTTATAACTGACGATCTTATAATGATTCTTCCAGGAAAATTGTATTTATCGAATTAATACTTCCTATGGATTTTTTATACATACATATTTCCTGGAAATTTTTCGTAGTTACTTCCTGGAAATTTTTCGTAGTTACTTCCTGTCATTGCAATATATTCTTAAGGATAAAAAGGATGACCTTGTGGGATGCTGAAAACGCGGAAATAAACGTTCATAACGCGTAAAGGTATTGTAACATACCAATAAAATTTGTACTTTTCCAATCGTATAATAATTGTACGTACGTATGTACAGTAACAGTCAAACAAGTGTTGCAAGCAAGGAAGCGAAGCAACAGGCAAAATATCGGTGTTCTAGCCTCAATTTATTTGTGAGCGCAATATAAGAATAACTGCCATCACCTAGATGCGATCGGGTATTAATAAATGTTGTCCTCATTATAAGCATTCGCGAGCACTACTTTTACTTTTCCTTGTAAATATTTACCTTGCGGTCGCTGAAGTAACTTATAAAACGCCTTATAAGGACACCTTGGCATTTTCTATTCAACTAGTATTCGTAACAATTAAACCAACATTTCTGAGATTGAGTTGAGCGATTATGTTACCGAATACACATTTTGTTTATGTTTATTAAGCAGATATGAGGAAGTGTCAACTAACGTAAATTTTTAGCAGGTACCTACTGTATACTTTTTCCGGTTTTGTAAGAAAGAATTGGTCACATTACAATAGGCTTTCAAAGCCTTCTTCATATTTTTGCTCTATAATATAAAAATTTGCAAAATGAATTGTCAAACTGCGCAAAATTTTCAAATTTGACAATTTATAACCTGCTGCTGGAAATTTTTAATTTTTTTTAATTTTTATTTTCCTTCGAAATTAAGTTCTTTTTGTTTGCGACGGTACAGGTCAACTATTGGTGCAAGAATTTTTGCGCTATCTTTAATAGTTCGCCAGATATGTTCCCCTAAACATTTAATTCTTAATTTCAAAGATAGTAATAGGCCAAAACCTTCGACAGTTATAACGTTGAAACGGAATCTCGTAGGTGGCGTTTTCAATCTCCATGCAGTGCACAGTATCTCTAGAAAATTTTGGTAACACTCCCATCGATATCGGACCTTTCAATCCGAAAATATGGGTCTTCCTGTGGACTCAAACGCCAAAACAAACAATAGGGTAAATTACGTAAATTGGATAAGATCTAGTAAGAGTGTTTTCGTCAAAATAAATTTGCCATATCCTTTGGGCTTCGAAAGAGTCCTGCTTGGTATATATGGGATGTCGATTTAACGCTATTTGTAATGACAAAATTTTCAAATTGATATTTTGTAACCTATAGTCCGAAGACGGTAGGACTTATCGGAAAAATTTTTTCACATGCGGATGTCCCATCTCAGTGCGAACGTCATAGAACGTGTGCACTCGCATTGCGTACCGATAAGAAATTCAGTATTTATAAATTATTTTGTATTTTATTTTCCTTTGAGATCAAGTTTTTCCCATTTCCGATGGTATGGGCCAACCATTGGTGCAAGAATTTTTGCGCTAACTTTAATAGTTATTCTCCTAAACCTTTGATTCTCGATTTCAAACATAATCCTTGGTCACAACTTTCGACAACTGTAATTCTAAAAAGGGAATCTTGTAGGTGGGCCCTTTTATTTTCAAAACAGTTCACAGTGTCTCTAAAAATTTTTGGTAATACTCCCATGAAGATTGGACTATTCAATTCGAAAATATAGACTATCCTGTGGACTCAGGAAAACCCTAAAACGAACGAAAGGGCAAATCGCTCGAATTGATCGGTTCTAGCGCAGAGCAGAAATGTCAGAATTCAAAACTGTTTTCGTCAAAAATTTGCCACATTCGAACGAGCCCTGTTTAGTACGTAGAGGATTTATAGCTGCGGAGTTATAAAATTTTAACTGCGGCCATGTTCATGAGCGCAATATTTCTATATTAAATTTGACCTTGCGTAAGTTGTAGCTGGAAAACAGCAGGAGTTATTGGAAAAATTAATTCTTAGGCAGATGTCCCGTCTCAGTGCGGACGTCTGCGGTCGCATTCGGTGTTGATGGAAAATTTAAAATTTTTAAATATTTTTTATATTTTATTTTCCTTCGAAATTAAATTCATTAATAAATTTTCCACGTTGTAATCAATTATGTTGTTACTCAAAAATTTCTTCAATTATTTTTTAAATGAAAACAATTTGCAGCAGATTTTGTAGATCTTTTGTTTTGTTTTTGTTTAAGAAAAAAAAATAAAGTAAGAATACTTTCGGCCATATTCATAAGATAGGAGATAGAGATTTCTATTTCTGCCTTATTGTAATGTAACCGACTGTAAAATAGCATATATCAGCTAGTAATACTAAATAGTTTTGTACATTTGTCGAAATTTTCCGTAATTAATAACTAATTCCAGTAATTAATGTTTTTTATATTCTTTAATGCACCTTGTCGCCGCTACTTGAAATGAAGACAAAATACACTCATTTTATCTAAATTTTTTTACTCTTTACTATATTCATTATTAAAATATCAATTATTATAATGAACAGGATGTGAAAATATGTCAGGAATTTGCAATGTGTATGCCTTAATGCATGTACGTGTTTCCTGTATATGTAGTATTAGATATCTGTTCGCGACTTTGAAATTCATTACCAACAACAATCACTCTTTTTTCCAAGGCAAAAAGCGATGGTTAAGTTATAACATTTATTTGTTTATTTATAGTTTACATTTGTTTGTTAGTCAATTCATACTATGTCGCAGTTATAAACCGTGTCGTCTTGTCACAGCATATGCTAAATAACGTTTCGTCTTTATCCCTTGAATCATCTTCACGACTACTTCTTTAAACATTCGCCGATAGAAAGCAAAACTGAGTTTTGAAGAAGAATTCGTGCAATCAAAAAGGTCAAAACGTTGGTAGACAGTTTAGCATCCTGTCAGAAATAATTTTTTTGTTAAATTTGTTGATTCATTTTCTTGGCGTATTTTATATCCGAGTAAATGCAAATAAAGCTAATATACATATATAAATATTTATTTTGCTGTCCACAAATGAATTGTCTTGTGTTTCCATAATTCTATTATTATCCTTCTTAATCCTTTACACATCGGCTTGGTGTTAGGCATTAAAGTGTATATTACCATTCGGTTAAAACAAATTTATCGTTTTAGTATTTTCATTTTCCGGTACATTAATCTTCCAGCAAACAATTAGCGACTTGTTGACGTTCAAATAATAATTCTTTAGCGTTGAACTAGTACATTATAAACGCATACGTAAGTTAATTCCATTAATATCTTATTCTGACAACATGCAAGTACTACTGTAATGCATTTGCATGGAAATTGCAACTTGTCCATTATTAATGACATTATATTTATTAACACCGTTTTTTTAACACGCGAAACACATGAATTAACTTAATTACATTGACTTATTTGCCTAGATTAAATTTCAATTTTGTATTAGTTGCAAATTAATGACATCTATCATCAACCATGTCGACAAACACGTACAGAAGAACATCGATAAGATAATGACCAAGGGAAACGCAAAATAATTTGAGTTATTGAGGTTTTTACTTACTAAAGGTTTAAGCTTAAGTATATGAAATTCTATGATATTGTTAGTTACTTGATAGTGGATTAATATGCAATAACGATCCGTCGATTTTTATTAACTTAATTATATATATATATATATTAAATATATTCAACAGTTCTTCGTCTTTTGCATAGAAGACTTTCTCCCGATTCTAACCACTTTTCACTGCTTACTGAGGTGCGATGTCCAACTTATTCGTTTAAGTTATAGAGGGTTTTAATTTTAAATAATAGAGGTTTTGGACTCCGAGGGGAAGGGAACACAAAATTTTATGAATTTATAGAGGTTATTACGTTATCGAAGTTTAAGTTATCAAGGTTCTACTGTATCTTGTTAGAGTAATTTCTTGTAATGTGTACAAGATGCACCAAAAATAATTAAATAGGTATTTATTGTTTAAATGTGCTACAACCTGTATTGTTTTAGACATGTAGTTGCAGTAAGGTGGACCTAAAAACCGAAACCATTTTTCTATTTAGAGTAAACTTTTAACATTTTTAATAAGAATTATTTGAAACACGTTGAATTAATACGTATTCATACGAGATAAAAAATTAAAAAAAGGTTCGTTGTTTTTTGAGCCACCTGAATGCGCATGTAGTATGATGAATATGCATACAATTTTAGTATTTTTGATCGTCATAAAATTCAATATTATTCGACACAAGATTCCTACAACTTTGTATTTCTTAATTAAACAAGTAGCTGGCATATCGCGTCTCATTATAGCAAGGTGAAAATTCAATGAATGCACTTTCTTCACATGCTGTAGCTTATTAATTGCATCAGGTGTTTGGGAACAGCAAGTTCTTTTCTTTTCGTAAAATCATGGTCGCGTTTGGTTTGCGGTTTCCGTTTTATAGGACAAATATCCGTTTAGCGGAACTGTTTACAGTGACATTGGTGTTTACAAAAGCGCGATGGTATAACGTGGACGACGATGCGACCGTGTGCACGCAGTTCCTGTTTATTTCAGTGATTACACGAAACAAATGCGTATCACTACACGCATGTAAAACGCATATACGTATGCATTTATAAATAACAAACCGAGTGGCATGGCCTAGAGGTTTAGACCATTGCTTAGCATTCGGGAGGACGCCGGTTCGATTCCGGGTCCGTCTGCCTTGGTCCAAGTTTTTTCTGTGGTTTCCTTGGTCACTTAGGTAAATGCTGGGGCAGTAATGTTTCATTCTCTTCTGTCTTCATTTCGTCCGTCTCATCTTTCTTGCCCGAACCACTACCCACCCATTCCCACGATTCCTGAAAGCAGGCTGAAGAGGGCCTTCCGCCCTACCTTCCGGCATAGACCGGAGGGACTGCATTACTGGCTGGTGGGAATGAAACACCCAAAAGTTTTTTTTTTTTTAATAACAAAGGTCGTCAGCCCTAAGACTGGTTGGACACGCACCTCCACTCTTTCCTATCCACTATCCTGAGCTAATATTCGCATTTCCTTAAAACTAATCTTATCTAGGTTTATCTCCAACTCCTGCTTCTACCTCTAATATGTCTCTGACTAGTCCTTCCTGTCTGAGGAGGTGTCCTACCAACCTATCTCGCCTATGTCTTAGTATCCTGATGATTCACCTGTAACACCACATTTCGGATGCTTCTAACCTTTTTCGCCGCGCCCACCCTTAGTGTAAACGTACCTGTATTAAAAATTGTATTCTCTTGTCTTTTATAGGATATAAATATATAAATTCAGACATTTTGTTGTAAAATTTTTGAAAATAGTTTTTCATTTTTCACAACCTTTTCCTTTCGACTTCACTTGTTTAGGTTAGCTATGTTTCTAGGTTTTCCTTTTAGTAAGACAAAGTTAATCATATCACCACTCCTACACCTAACTAATTGAATGAACTGTTAATAGTTGTTTTAAATTTCACAAACCCCAAATTTTCCTATTCACACTGATAGACGAACAGTTGGAATTTGAAAATTTTGGTTTAGGAACCGGTTATATCTTGGTTTTTGCTCTTACCTAACCGATTTTGATGGAGCTTATTCAAAGAATGACTTAAAAATAGTTATTTTACAGATGCTTATGATAAAAAAAGCACAAACTTCATGTTATCTTATTAACGCTGACAGAAAGGTAAGCCTTTCTGACAAGTTTTCAAAACTTTTTTTTCATTTTGTGGGAAATGTTCCCTTCAGCTTCACTTACATAAATTGCTTTTCTTTTGATATGATTCGTGCCTAACCAATTTCGATAGAGCAATGTGAAAAGTACCCCTTTACACTATTGTTATATTGTAGACAGTAATATTTTCAAATGTACTATTAATCACACTGATCGGTAGGTGGCATTCTTGGGCACTTTGAAATTTTTCTTCGATTTCACTTCTTTTCTTCGATAAAATTCATTTATATTTCAGCTCCTACCTGGCCCATTTAGATGAAAAACAAAATACAGGGCACGCCTTCAGTTAATTTCCCTAATCACACAGACACGAAGAAAATGTAAAGCCCATCTAAATAAAATCAAACTTAGAAAGTAACCGTTTTTGATAAAACAATAAAAGAAAAGCTTTGAACTTTCATCCCTTAACAACGTAGATACTACCTTTGTCGATAAAAAGTAGAAATAATTTCTTTATATATGTATTATGGTGTATAAAACCAATTCCAGGAGCCAGGGTATCTCAATTTCTTTACATTTACTATCTGTAGAATATTATTTCTAAACCAAGCAATAAGATACTTATTCACAAACCTTAACGACCATAAGAATTAAATTGTAATATGTGATTTTTTTTAAATAGTAAGTAAAACTAGACAATAACTTCTAACATATTAATGCCTGTTAAAATTTTTGTCTTTCTCTGTATAATACTGACCGTCGTGCTGTTGGTGTGTTTATAAATAATGCATAGGAAGAATTACTATTATGTACGAATGCGCTTGCATAATTATAAACGGATATACGGATTATCTTATTACCACGTTATTTGTACAAGTCACGTGAACATAATCCTACATAAACACTCCATTATCAGAAGCTTCCTTGCGCTTTTTATAAAACAAGAAAAAATTCACAATGACTAATAACGTATGCAATTGAAAGGCATATCTGCCTACTTCTCATGAATATATTGTTCTTCACGCGTTGAAAATAACGGTTTCATTAATTGTCATTTGTGAAAACGAATATTTTAATTTTCTGTGATAAGGATATTAATAATAATACAGTCAGAATTCCGTAGCTCATACTTTTTAAATCAATCAATTATGTTCTTGTTAAAGAAAATTGGAACCAAGGAAAATTTCTGCTTTACCTTTTTACCGTCACAGTTCTTAATTTTTGTTTATAGAAATAATTGATTCTGTGAATATTATTGTCATAAGTCACAGCTAATAACCTTAACCCAGATCACTATGTCAGACAATGTAAGTACATAGTTTGTGTTGTCTTTTCCTACCGTAATCTTACGATCCTGACCCTTTATATATAACCTTTCGAGTTATAGAAGTTCGAGTTACAAAAGTTTTCAGTAATGCATCATTGATCATAAAAAATAGAACAATGGAAATTCCATTGCTGAACTCACTGGAAATTCCATTGCAACTCAATGGAAATTCCATTGCGTTAAGCAATGGAAATCCCATTGCGTTCCATTGGAACTTCATCAGCATGCTTTTTTCCATAATCCATATTATTTTGATGAGAATTTGGTTCTTCAGGTACCTGAATCAAGGCACGTGCCTGGATGTCTTGCTCTTCATCATTGTATTTAGGTTTTTTTTTCACTTACTTCTGATAAAACTACATCACTCTCACAGATGACTTCGGCCTCCTCTATATTCTGGCATGGTTCAAAATCATCAAACAATGCTTCTAATGTAGGCTTTTTCGCTTGTCTAGGGGTTGTTTAATAAAAGGTTCGGGGTAATTGAATACATATATAATAAACATAATAATGAATATAAACAGCAAACAGCAAAACAACTAACAAACAGGAACTAAATATATACAACTTATATACAATATTCAATGTATCGCTGCTTCCAAAATACATACGTCTTCGTGTTATCACCATAAATACGTCTTCCGTCTTTTTTGAGCAAAAATACTCAACGTCTAAATGAAATATACCGTTTTAATCAAACATCTTACCACCTTGCTTGTCTCTCACTCTACTGCCATGGTGGTCCCTCACGTACCCCCAACATGCACGCGTAGGTAAAACTAGATTATTGATTTTCCACCACCTAATTGGCAATATCACTACTCTTGCACCTGGGCAAGCAAAAACTGTATCGAAAAAGGCTAATAGTGTATGTGGCCAGAAAATATATTGTAAATGGAAACAATTATTTTTCTATTTATGCCAAATGATTTTGAATGGAATTTACAAATTTTCCATTGATTCCCACTGAAGTTCAATGAAATTTTTTTCTACGGGGAATTATTGTAAATGGAAACAATTATTTTTCCAATTGTGCCAAATGGTTTTGAATGGAATTTACAAATTTTCCATTGATTCCCATTGAACTTCAATGGAAATTTTTCCTACGGGTAATGCTGATGCTACACGATTATCCAATTCCTAGCAAAATCGCTATCCGGTGCATCTCTAAATGTAATATATTAAAACGATTTCAGTAGTATGGGACTCCCCAAGTGCACACCTATTATTTAATTTGTTATAAACACATAAACGATAGATACTTATTATTTTCAGATTTAACAACACAATTTTGCAAGATAGCCGGTAATCACGTCTAAGTCGCTGGCCGCGTCTACAAGTAGCTGTTGACCGTTCCTAGCTGAAAATAGAAGAATTCTGCAAGTGTTTTGACGTCACACCGGTAAGTTTTATTGTTGTTGAATATTAAATTTTTGCAACGGTAATTCTAACATAAATATGTATGAATGCAAACGTCGCCGTACAGACTGCTTGTCTGTATTAAATGGACATAAGCAAATAGTTTGAACTATAAATAGCAACAAGTTACTTATATAGAGCGGTAAAATACCTGGCGAGTTTGCAAATAAGTTTTATGCAATTCATTTGCTCAAACTTATGCTTAAATGGGATACGTGAAGGTTTATTTGCACTATCGTCTCGTTTTTGTTTCGAAATGTACCGCATTCGTCCAAATTAGAGAGTCTTTTTTCACTGTTGTGTATCAGTTCTTCGATTGGACCATTTTCATTATTTTCTCGCATCTGTGTTTGGAAAACATCTTCATTTATTAATTCTAAACTGGTCTAAATTACAATTCTTAGTTTTTCTTGTCTTCTGATGACAATTTCCTCTTTACTTCAAGTGCAGCATTCAATACTGCGTATCCTGGTTTCAATATTTCTAACTTGAATTTGTTTTTCTCATATTCATTCTCTAGGTGTATATACTTCCTGTTTGCGCATTCCCTTTTTTGCTAACTCCTTCATTTCCGTCAATTTCTTCCTGGATTTTTTGTAGTTTGTCCTTATATCATTCTGTTCCGAGCATATCCTCTTAATGGTCACTGTATTTGAATGTGTTTTTCTATTTTTTAAACTCATGATTATAATAGTAGCATTTATTAAGCATGTTGCAATATTCATTTTTTACGAAATAAACTCAAAAAATATTCTCAAAATCGTTCCTTACCTACTCTCATATGTACTAAAAATATAAAAAATTAACTTTTCCTTCTTTGCCTTGAAACCGTTCTTCCCTAAAAACTGTTTTTTGGAATTCCTTTCACAAGTTCCAAAGTTCATTTTAACAGCGTCTAATCCCTGCCTTCTGTCGCTATCATTTCTTTGCGATATTTTCGTCCTTTTCTTTCTTTAAATTGTCACTCATCTTCCTGCACATTTCCTCCTCTTTCAACCAATATATTTTCATTACATTCATTCCCCACTCTACATCTTCCTATAATTTTCTCTTTACTTTACTTCCTATTAAATATTCCAATCTTGTTCCTTTGGCAATCATCCCGAAGCCTTCAGCACATTTTGCCCTTTGTATTTTTCTTAAATCCTTAAAATATCACAAACATTCATTTCTTTTCTTTTCCATTCATCTATCTGCTTTTTACTTATCATTACCTCCTTCAAAAGTTTTGCTCTCTCTTCATCATATCTTTTCTTCATACCAAAACTCCTTTTTCATTTTTTTCCTCCAAATCGTCCTTCTTATAACCTCCTTTTGAAAACTTACCTTTTTACTACCCTTCTTCTTGTTTCTTCCACCATTTCTCCAATGTATAGTTTGGTATACTCCTTTCCCGTTTAAAGGTCCATTTTATATGCCTTTCTTGTAAATGTTCTCTACTTGCTTATACCAATTTCAACCTCATACGTAGTGTTTAATTCTAAACCATTTTTACAAAATTACAAAAATCTTTTTACCATTATAACCAACTATTTTGGGATACTTCTTTATTACTTAACATTTATTGTCCAACTTGTTAGTATCATTTTTACTCTTTTTGCTCGATCTTTTAATAAGTACACCATAAATAATAATGAATTACTTACATGCTTAATAACATATTAAGCTGCATCAAAAGCAGTTTGTTTTTTTGACAATATAACAAATAGGCTTAAAATACTTTTCGTGTTCAACATGTATTCAGTTACGGTGAGATCAGGTAGGTCAATTATTACGAGCCCTAAAATCGACCAGATAATCGACCACCAGGTGCTGGTATCAGTCGTCGTACTTTCCAAAAGCGCAGTTTGCTTTATTGGGCATTTGTACAGAGCGATCATTTATGGTGGGAAATATTATTTAAAAACAATAGCAGATTAATAAAATAAGGGTTAGGTTTGTATTAAGTGAATGTCATCGAGACTTTTGTAATTTTATATTTTTTTATATCTATTTTAAAGGTCATAACTTCATAACCAAAATCATTTTGCAACAGCAGCTGTACCAAAGGGTTACTATTTATGTATCTTTCTTCTTTCAGTCTTTAGTACTTATATCATGGCATTTCTCCAAAACAAGGTCGAACTGCACCTCTATTTGGGAACAGTAATCTAATCCCTTAACTCCTGTTTCTGGTTCTAGTATACTTCTAACAAGTAGCCCTTCATGTATGAGAAGGTGTCCTAACCCAAAGCCGGGCAAACTCTTTTGACTCTCGAGTGCTCCTCAGGTATAGCCAAGGAGCTCTTCATTGCTCCTGTGAGTGCGAGTGAGATGACTCTTTCCTTTTCTTATCCCTTCCATTTCGTAGGTGAGTCCCCTCTTCCATAGTATTCCGAACGTAGTCCGGCATGGTACCCCTGAGTTGCGGAATTTCGTAGGTATTATTTAAGTTGTGAGAGAGCGTTCGTTCGTCTACGGGATAAAGGGGCTTGATATGGGAGCAGAAGAGAGAAGAAAAAGAGAAAGCAATATGTGTCATTACTGCTTACTCTCTCGTACTCATTAAAGGGTATGGAGTTACCCAAACTAACCTCAGGTAGCGACTCCTACGAAGTTAAAGTTTGTCCGGCTCTGTCCTAACCCATAGCGCTCTCTGTTTTCCTACCGCCGACTACAGCGACTGCACGTGGCATACTGGCGGAACTAATTAGAAGTCAAAGACGCGGGAATAACTTAAACTTTGATTTTTCTGTAGGAATTGCAATTTTGCCGTCGTATTTTTTAGGATAATTTAGTAATCTAGGGTTGAGCAACAAAATACTCTGTATATGGTCATGTACAATTCATGCACCACGTCTTCCGTAGGTATTATAGATATACGGATGACGATGTCATGTTGTATTATACCTACGTATGTGCATGTATGGGCAGAATGCAATAAGTGGTTGGTACCAATAGCTGCAGCTGAACGACAGGTGGCGTAAAGCAGTAGTAGTAGTAGTGAGCAGGCTGCACACTTCATTAGCACCGCCACGCCGATCGTTATAACTCGATTAAGCCTCTTATTCACCTTCTTGCTTTTCATATACACTTACACCGTGGAATGCGCGCGATTTAATAGACCAGGTTTTTTTTATGGCGCGCGCTCGCGCTGCACCTTACGTCGCACCGTATCGCGTCGCGCCGCGTCATGCACTTGTAAAAACGCATATTGCAGTAAACGAATTGCCCTCAAAAATTTGATGGTTTATATCATAAAACGATGTTTCAACAAGTGTTTTTGTTGTCCATGTCAATTGTTTCTTCTTTTGATCGTTGATATTGTTGTCACTTTTTTTTTTTAATTCTCAACGTTTTGTCGACACGAGTGGACGACATCTCTCCATTCTCAGGGTGGTTGGTCGCAAACTTCTACACCCTATAAAGAAGAATTCTCAGTTTTTGGCTTATTACCCCAGAAGGAGAACTCCTGAAGATGTCGTCCACGCGTATCGACGAAAAGTTGAGAATAAAAAGCTCAACGATGACCGAAAAGCCCGAAGACTTACAATAATACGTTTCTTCTTTCGATTTATTCTTTCCTCTGAAGAAGCCATTACGTTACATCAAAATATTTGGGGTGGGTCATGAAATTTTGTTATCGCATATGTGGAATCTACGCATATGATTTGGTCAAAAACATTCTTGAAATTGCCGCAGCATTCTGAAAACTGCGAAGATTCAAAACGTGACCCTTTTTTGGTCTGACTATTATAATGTTTCAATTAGTTACTAACTTCGTAATATATTTGAACCAAAATGTTCAACATCTATCAAATAAATGATGAATTTCCACAAGGAGCGGTATTTAATCCTTATTAAATGGTTTCATAAAAGATAAATTATTCAATAATGTACTTTTAGATCTTAAATCAAAAACAATTTGCCTGCACATAATGTGAAGTTGTAACAAACTGTGCGGTGGTCGTGGAGCGGCACGTTGGGCATCTAAACGCCAATTTAATAGTCCGAGACAGTAAAAAAAACCACTTATGGTAGATAATACCATTATGGGTCGTCGCAGCGGTAGCTATTTCATAGGAAGCAGCAGTAACAACACCAACTGCTACAAAAAGCGCCAGTTCCGGCGGACAAATGTCGAAAACTGCTTCGTACGCGCGTCGTCCTTTAAGCAGATGTGCGCGACGATGGATCCGTGTCACAAGTCCGTCCATTCGACCGGCCCTACCGTCCATCTGACCGTCCAGCGAGCAGTCTGGCCATCGCCGCTGTGCCGGTGAAATAATCACCTGGGCCCGCTGTTACCACCCTTCTTCTTTATTGTCGATCCCCTGTCGTACAAACTCTAAACGTTTACAGGGCGTTTTAAAATTAATTACAAAAGTAATTATTGAGACAAATTACTTGAGTACATCATAATCAAGATGATGTAAACGCTAGGGGTGTTTTTACGCTTTTTTTTCTAAGCTGTGCTCAAACCATCTCAAAGAAACACAAAGAAGAACATGCCCTGAATTTTTGACGTCTTAAATTAAATTCTAGAGTACCTACAGGGTTGTCGGTTACAATTCTTGAGATATAAAAGTCCACTGCTAGATCGTAATGGATTCTGGATTCTGAAAAGACGTAACAAGACGCCTTTGTTTTGGTATTCCTAGTGGGCTTTCACCAGGAGTTAAGAGGACTAGATGTAGACGTAGATTTGATTGCCGTTCACAAGTAGTTCAGAATTTTACGATGTTCTAGTTATAGGGAAATACGAAGATTAGCTCAGGATAGGAAAGAGTGGAGGTACGCGTCGAACCAGTCTCATGACTGATGACATGGATAGTGGATTTTCATGAACGTAAAATTTGGCCCAAAGCCCTAAACATGTTCCAATTTTTGTCGCCAAACTAATCTTACATTAAAGGTTATAGCAGTATGCAAAATTAATTAAAGGTGACCCTTGCTGGATGGCTGATGATATTTTACGTAATCTTAAAAAACACTGACTTCTTCAGCCCTTTCATGCAAGGGCGAAAACTTGTATCAAAAATCGTTCTATGAAATGTAAATGAAACTGCGGTAAGAGAAGTTCTTGTAAAAATTGTAAATGATCTTTTAGGGAAAATATTTCATGCGGAGGCGAGTGTCAACCCACTGTTTTATTTCATTTCTTTACTTTTTCGGGTTTTGTACCACTTCATTAACCTTCAACCTTCTCTGAAGTTGGCTTCGTGGTCTAACCTGCATAATGTTGTTAATCTTCTTCTTTAAAGCGTTAAGTTATGGTTACTTTAAGTTTCCCAAATTTGAGTTCCAATAATTTTCCCAAAAATGAGTAACTTTAACCTCTTCAGGATTTAAAAATGATAAAAATTTAACACGAGTGTTTGGGATTGTTGTTGGTAGAAAAAGGCGTCGGGCTGTTGACTGTCTGGCTACGTTACGTGGTGTGGGCCTGCTGATGATGATAATGTGCACCAGGTGATAGGCACCTGCTGTAAAAGTGAGGAGTAGGTACTGCTATCACGCAGACGGTTCACTTATTATTATTAGTCGTTGTCAGCCAGCCATTCAACCACGTAAATGTTCCGATCCGACCGATACATGATTATGACACTTGGAACAACCCGAACACCCGTCTTTAATGATAATCGACGAAAGATGTTGCTTACTTAGTGCAGGTACATTCAACTTAAAAAGAAACCGGTATTGATATGATGGTACAGTGAAACAAAGAGTATATGAGAGACAATACCTGGTGTAATATAACTGAATTTCTTCGCCTAGACTCTAGTAGGTACAAGAAGCACTTTAACGTGTGCAATATATGCGTTCGGCTTTGTATAGGAGAACAGATGACTCTATGGAAGTCAATAAAAAATAGGCGAGATAGGTTGGTAGGACACGTTCTCAGGCCTGAAGGTCTGGTCAGAGACATATTAGAGGCAGAAACAGGAGTTAGGAGGGGTAGAGGTAGACCTAGATTAGATTACTGTTCGCAAATAGTTAAGGATGTAGGCTGTTGTAGTTTTAGGGAAATGCGAAGTTTAGCTCAGGATAGGAAAGAGTGGAGGTACGTGTCCAACCAGTCTTAGTACTGACGACCTTATGATGATGGTTCTTTGTTAATTATGTTTCTTAATTACAAAAATGCGAATAAACAGAGTATAGCCTAGCTTTAAGGTGTCCAAAAGTAAGCTACATTGGACATTTAGTAGGACCAAGATCCACATCAAGGTCTATACTTAGATATGTTCGTACTACTAAAACTAAAATACTTAGGGACTTAAAGATTAATACGATTATAAAACAGAATGTAGTTGCTGAAGACCAAGCCTAAGACGCACTACTGAAAAGCGTGACCAAGACTGTTTTAATTTGGTAGGACCAATACTTGAATCAAAACTAAGACTTGTTATGCTCTCACTAGCAAATGCAAAATTATTCCTTAAAGTTCAATACAGTTACAAAATAGATCGTAACAACTGAAGACCAAGACTTAGAGATACTATCGAAAAGTAAGACCAAAACTATTAATCTTGTGTTTGTTCATCGCTAAAACTAGTTAGAGTTAGTTAAACACACACCTTTAACAATATTTTTCGAATTCCTAAATTAATCGTCCTTGAACATAGAAGTGACTTCTTTTTATTGAAGGCGACTCAACCCTGCGCTATCCTCTGCTTTAGATAGATAGATAAAAAAGTAGTGGTTACAGTGTGCATCCCTGTCTGACTCCCTTCCTAATATTTACCTCTCTACGTTGCTGCTCCAGCTCTATAACTGACTGTTGCCCTTTACACAAACTAAGTATCACTCTTCTATCTCTCTAACTCATCCCTACATTTTTAAGTATATTTAACATCTTGACCCATTTAACATAGTCAAAATGTTTTTCTAAATCTACAAATCCTTTGTACGCACTCTCTCCTTTTTCTATCGTTTTCTCTATTGTTACCCGTAAACCTAGAATAGCCTCACGCGTTCTTCTATTTCTTCTAAACAAAATTGATCTTCCCCTAATAGTTCTTCCGCCCTTTTTTCCATCCTCCTCTGTACAATTCTAAATTATGTGTGCATGTAAAGTTTACTACTTATTTTTGTTACGTAAACCTGCTTGATTTCTGTAAATTCATTTTGCGTATCTAGTAACAATACCTTGTTACTCATTATGCCGATAACATCTTAAACGGCTTATCTTTTCATTTATCATAAAACTATTTCGTAAGTCGTTTAAGGAAAGGCAATGAAATGAGTCAAAAAACAGATTAGACGCCAACACATGAAATGAAAATAATTATACAACAAAATCGCTGATGCTTTTGGACGTCATGTTCAGTAGGCGTAGAAAACAAAACGATATGTAGGCAGCCAACTAATTGCTTGAATTTCCATGTTAGAAAGTAATCAGCGAGCGCAAACTTGGCTGACAATGTAAAGATGCCGATCATTGCAAAAAAAAATACGTACAGTATATATATATTAAATATATGAAATAAATCCTATGACATTGTTAGTTACTTAATAGTGTGCTACCACTAAACTACGAGAGGTGACAACAGTTTAGTGGTAGAACATTGGTGCGTAAAGTCAAAGATCCCGGGTTCGATTCACGGCGGGTATGTGACAACAGCAACAATTTTTCCATCATTAATTTGAGGTAGTTTGTAGTGGGTAAATAAAAAATCGAAAAAGTAATTTCAAAGTAATATTGCATATTAATCCACTATTAAGTCACTAACAATGTCATAGGATTTCATATATTTATTATATAGTCTTGGTTATCTATTTTATCTTTCAAAGCTATCATCTTCNAAATATAATAATAAAATAATAGTCTCGTTGTTTAGTGGTCAGAATATTGGTGCGTAAAGTCAAAGATCCCGGGTTCGATTCACGGCGGGTATGTGACAACAGCAACAATTTTTCCATCATTAATTTGAGGTAGTTTGTAGTGGGTAAATAAAAATTCGAAAAAATGATTTCAAATTAATATTACGTACAGTATAATTGTTAAGAGATTACGTTTACGTCATCGACGTATGTAGTCTATACGAACCAATTCTTCAAAAAGTAAATCCAACAGTACAAAAAAATCACTAGCAATATAGAAAACATCATACCCACATTATATATATCTACATACGTAAACTACATATCAATGTTTGTGAGTAATTTACCCTATGAATTTCCCCATCCCTTATTATTGTTATTATTATTTTACAAAACTTCGTTCGTTTCTACAGCAACGATTTTCGGTTTCAAGTAAATTGCTTCTTTTGTTCGTAAGTTACTGTAAAGGGTAATAAGTACGTGTTTGGCTAATTTTTTTTCTGCAACATGAAGAAACCATATGCTATAGAACGTATCCGTACAGAAGGTAAGTGAGTATCTTTACACAACCGTTATTAGTAAAATAACACATTAAACCGACCAAGACAAATTACATACTTGGCAATTGGTTTTTTTTTATTTTTGTTTTCGTCTGACATCTCTCAAATCCAATTTACGATAGTTGAACTAAAAGCTCAAAATTTAGTTAATAATGAATTTTAAAGAAATACAATTTATATTTGATTAATTCCATTTAATCTAATTAATTTACCTAAACGTGAGGCTTTTTATCCTTTTATAGTTTTGTGTATAAGTAATAGCGGTTGTTCTTTACTACTCTTTTAATAAATGTTTTATCATTGTTAAATAAACAATAAATTTTATTAACTTCTGAGCGTTCTGTAGATATTCTCTTTTCTTTAGCTTCTATTAATTTAAATTAAAGACTTATCTTAATCAGTTATATTAAATTTTTATGTAACCTGCTACTTCTTAAAAATAATTACCCATTTGATATAATTCATAAACTAATGCGAAATACTTTTAATATCGTTAAACTCCTTAAATCATCATTTGAACCCAGTATTTCTGCAGATTAATACAATCAACACTTGTTCATCATATAATTTTTATATCATAAGCTTATTCTATTTTGTGTATATCTCTTCGTAAGTAAAAATAACACATTCGCATCTTATAAAAATTAAACACAGAATTTAAGAACAAAAATTTAGACAGGCGCTATCTTGTGTGCCAAAGGCTACACAAAATCAAATTCAGAAATTTTGAGCTCAGGAACAGGACCGCATTTGAAAATTGGTAGCTCCATGGCATGACGCCTTATTTTCACAAAACTGGGTTTATTCGATGCCTAACGAACCTGGCAAATTTTTGGTGAAATGTATTAAGAAATTTGACTGTCCAGATGTGGTATACAGCCTATCCAATTAATTTAATTTACCCTCACCTTCGCTTTACCGTTTTCCTGAGCCCATGGTGCGGCCCATATTTTCAGATTGAATTTACCGATTTCGATAAATGTCATAGTAAAATTTTCTGGACACATTGGGGAGTATGGCGAGATCAAAAACGTCCACCTGCGACGTACTGTTTCAAGAGTTACGGCTGTCGGAAGTTTTGGCGTACTGTTATAGCCGAAATTGAAAATTAAACGTTTATGAGTCTGTATCTGGCGAACTATTGGAGATATCACAAAAATTCTTTCACCAACAATTGAGCCCTGCCGCCGTGAACAGAAAAAAGTCACATTTGGAGAAAAATAAATTCCAAAATTTTTCAAAATTTCGAATTTTTTGTCACCACCGTATGCGGTCGCACACATCCTACGACATTCGCACTGAAACGGAGCATCTGTCTCTGAAAGAATTTTTCAAAAAGGACCAACCGTTTGCCAGCTACAGGCTACACAAAATCGAATTCAGAAATTTCGAGCTCTGGAACAGGACCGTACTTGAAAATTGATAGCTCTGCGACACGACGCCCTATCCGCATCAAACAGGGCCCGTTCGATGCCCAACGAATGTGGAAAATTTTTGGAGAAAAGTATTACGAAATCCGACTATCTTGGTCTGCGATACAGCCCATCCAATTCACATAATTTACCCTCACCTTCGTTTTATCCTTTTCCTGAGCCCATGGCGCAGCCCATATTTTCAGATTGAAATAATCGATTCCGATAAATGTCACACTAAAATTTTCTGGAGACATTGGGGAATGTGACGAGATCAAAAGAGCCAACCTGCGAGGTACTGTTTCAGAGTTACGGCTGTCGGAAGTTTTGGCGTACTGTTATAACCGAAATTGAAAATTAAACGTTTATGAGTCTGTATCTAGCGAACTATTGGATATATCGCAAAAATTCTTTCACCAAAATTGGGAAATCTTAAGTGAATCTTAATTCTTTCGGGATTTTGTCCATGGGTTATCTATCTGCTTACATTTTCTACTTTCTTTGAAACGAAATTTAGCAAAATATACTGATTTAGTACCTACTAAATTGGTTTGTCAATTTCGTGTGGACGTATTTATAGGTAGAGGTAGACGCATGGGTACGTTGGCATAGGAAGGTAGCAAACATCAATATTACGCCATTAAATTACGTAAGCTCTCGAAATTACATTACGGATGCATTTGGTGTGCCCTACAGCCCTTTGATTAGCTTAATGTACATATATATACTACTTACATACATATGTGTATACCATACATATATATATAAACTCGTATATTCCAGAGGAGCCGGACAGCGGCAGGATGCTTCGTGTAAACGCGAACAGGAACATATTGTTTCGAAACTGTTTTACGAACATAGCGCCGGGGGTAATTAATTAACCTCAAGTTGACCGATTGTCAGTCAATCTGTCATCGTAATTTAACGAAAACATGATGCGGTTTCCGATTTTAATAATCGTAGTTGTCAAATAAACTAAATTGATTGATAACCGGGTTCGTTTTGTAGTTTTGACGGGGTTTTACGGTAGAAATACGAGGGCGGTTCAATAAGTACCCGTGTTTGAAGACAGAGGACGTTCGTGAGGGAAATTGGTGTTGTCATCGTGTGCTGCCATCTATCAAATCACGCCAAAACGAATTTCAGACTGATTGATAGGTTAGTTTGGATTTGGCAGCCATTCGACTGAGACGTGTTTCGTTATTTTCGCTAAGATGGAAAAAGAGCAGTATCGTTCGGTAATTCGCTTTTTGTTTTTGGATGGGAAAAAATGCGAGGAGATGAAAACAAAGTTGGGTACTGTTTATGGAGACATTTCGCCTTCTACAACCACAGTTAGATATTGCTTCAACGAATTTAAACGTGGGCAAAGATCCGTTTTCGATAGGAGCGATCAGGAAGCCTGGCAAACGTTGTTACCGAGGAAATCATTTTACGGATTTTTTAGGAAAAGGAAGAACGATCACTGGACAATTCTACAGTGAGTTATTGGACCGCTTCGACAAAAAATTGAAGGAGACACGGACGCATTTGACGAAAAAGAAGGTGCGTTTTCAACACGATAACGCACCGGCACATTCATCAGGAGTTGTTGCAGCCAAAATGCATGAATTACACCATGAATTTACTGCCGCACACCCCGTACTCACTCGATTTGACTCCCTGCGACTTCATCTTGTGCCCTACCATGAAGAAATGACTAGCGAGAAAGAAATTTAGCTCAAACGAGGAAGTCATCGCCGAGACAGGGGGGGATTTTGGAGAGTTCGACAAATCTTATTCTTTGGAGGGGTAAAAAAAATGGCAGGGTCGTTGGAAGGAGTGTATCTTTCTAAAAGGGGACTATGTTGAAAAATAAAAAACAAATTTTAAAAAAAAGGTGTCTTCATGTCTAACACGGGTAGTTATTGAACCGCCCTCGTAACTATTTTGAGTTGATCTGTAGGTACTTATGCACTGGAGGCGATTTGACGATTGAACATAAACGTAATTCTACTACATGCAATCACCAAAGGGCGACAGTAAAAGCTTATTAAATAAATACGAAACGTTTTGCTGTTTGAATGTGACTTAAATTGTCCTTGGAATGTATGCAGTATGATCTTGTTAAATTTATTTAAAGTTTTTTTTTTTAATTTTATGATGTTCATATATTAGCTACCCCAATATGGCATATATTTTTTTTGTTATTTTGACTTTTTTATTTTAAACGAATATAATAGTACAATATAATATCCTTGCTTTTCTTGTTTTAAGGTCAAAAATATTTTTTTAACTCTATTCTCTCTGTTTGTTACATACGATTAAATATTTCTAATTATAAAAATCTTTTGGGTTCTTCCTATATTACAATGAAAGTCATTTGTTACAGAAGTCGCAATCTGGCGAGATGGAGGATTCCAGGGATCCTTGTTGCTTTTGGTCGGGGGTGAGTCCTTTTTATGTCCTGATAAGAGGTGGCGATCTTAATTTTGTATTATATGTATACTAAAGTTGAAATATACATTATGTAGAATTCGGCTGTTTCATTCTGATTTTTTTGATTCAGTTGTTTTTAGTATTATCAAAATTATTCAAATGCCAAATTGTTCACTTTAATTATTTATAAAGTGTTTTAAGTTGAAGTTATTTGTTTTTAATTTCTTTCAGATTTTTATTTTTAATATTTTTGGTTTTACTTTCGTCATATCTGCTGCAGATTAATTTAATTTCTCATTAATTAAAAGTAATTAAGATGTCACCTTCAACAGAATATTACAGTTAAGTGATAGGGTTCTTTTTATTTGTTTCTTTTATTGTTCTTTTATATGCACCTCAAACCCAAACACCATTCCTCAAATATACATGTGTATAATAATGTAAACATCATAATATGTTATGTATGTATAGTATCTAATTATGGAAATAAATTAATTAAATGGTTTTTTAATCATTTTATATTTAGATCACGTGAATGTTTACGTAAATGTAAAGCTATTATCAATTAGTTAATTTTTGAAATGTTTCAATATTATTGTAGGTATTACATTTTATTTTAAAACACTTAAACATTATTAATTTCCTAACGAATTCATGTTTAGGTAAATTGAAGAGTCACATTGTTAAAGAAATTATTGTTGCACAAAAAATAGTAAATGACTAATTATCTACACATCTGAAAATTTTTATTTTGTGAAACTGGTAAAAATTAACAATAATTATTAGATATTAAAACATACTGATGCAAAAAGGTTTTGTTGAAGTTGTAATTTCATTTCTTCTTCGAAAAGCTTGACGAAATTACTGCTGCACAAACAAAAAGTTAATAAATAATTGATCTGTGCAAAAACAATAGCAATGAATTTATTTCATTAGCATGAATTTAGAAAATGGTGAATCTTTTTTATTTTTAATCTAATATTTAATATTTAGCATCTATTTTATTTCAATGTTAGTGTTTAAAAGCTGCGGCAAATCTAAATTTGCACGTATCAATTGGTTATTTACTTTTTGTTTGTGCAGCAGTAATTTGGTCAAGCTTTTCGAAAAAGAAATAAAATTACAACTTCAAGAAAACATTTTTTACAACAGTATGTTCCATCTAAACTTTTGTGGTCAGTTATATGACAAATTAGACATGTGTTTATTTAAAAAAAACGCATTTAGGTAATGTACATGTAATATATAAGCACTTTAAAACGTAAACCATTTGTTTTTTTGTTTAATTTATACACAAACTGATATTAATGTAAATAAATGCATTTAATTTAGTTATTTTATACATTACACTCTGTTTGTATGCACTTTTCACATATACCTATGATGCACATTAATTTCTTTTTGTCTTCCAGGTTTCAGCATTTAGGACAACTACCAGGAGACTTGAATCACCTCGGGAATGGTAGGCACATCTCGTTCGCAGCGCGGGAACGTATCGTACGCCCAAGCACCGCTGGAAGAACACCCCCGCATCGCCTGAGACTCGTGGACACTTCCTACAACGCTGGACTTCACCTCGGGAGAACACCCCTGCACCGCACATGGCGGGGGACGTCGCCGTCCCGTCCCCTGCAGGAACGGGGGCGCTATCTCCCCGCATCGCTGCGCACATGGCGGGGGACGTCGTCATCCCGTCCCCTGCAGGAACGGGGGCACTAAGCCCCCAGCGTCGCACCGCACATGGCGGGGGACGTTGTCATCCCGTCCCCTGCAGGAACGGGGGCACTATGCCCCCAGCGTCGCACCGCACATGGCGGGGGACGTTGTCATCCCGTCCCCTGCAGGAACGGGGGCACTAAGCCCCCAGCGTCGCACCGCACATGGCGGGGGACGTTGTCATCCCGTCCCCTGCAGGAACGGGGGCACTAAGCCCCCAGCGTCGCACCGCACATGGCGGGGGACGTTGTCATCCCGTCCCCTGCAGGAACGGGGGCACTAAGCCCCCAGCGTCGCACCGCACATGGCGGGGGACGTTGTCATCCCGTCCCCTGCAGGAACGGGGGCACTAAGCCCCCAGCGTCGCACCGCACATGGCGGGGGACGTTGTCATCCCGTCCCCTGCAGGAACGGGGGCACTAAGCCCCCAGCGTCGCACCGCACATGGCGGGGGACGTTGTCATCCCGTCCCCTGCAGGAACGGGGGCACTAAGCCCCCAGCGTCGCACCGCACATGGCGGGGGACGTTGTCATCCCGTCCCCTGCAGGAACGGGGGCACTAAGCCCCCAGCGTCGCACCGCACATGGCGGGGGACGTTGTCATCCCGTCCCCTGCAGGAACGGGGGCACTAAGCCCCCAGCGTCGCACCGCACATGGCGGGGGACGTTGTCATCCCGTCCCCTGCAGGAACGGGGGCACTAAGCCCCCAGCGTCGCACCGCACATGGCGGGGGACGTTGTCATCCCGTCCCCTGCAGGAACGGGGGCACTAAGCCCCCAGCGTCGCACCGCACATGGCGGGGGACGTTGTCATCCCGTCCCCTGCAGGAACGGGGGCACTAAGCCCCCAGCGTCGCACCGCACATGGCGGGGGACGTTGTCATCCCGTCCCCTGCAGGACCGGTCCGGGGGCACGAGGCCCCCGGACCGCAGGGCGGGGGACGCAAGCGTCCCCCGCGGGATCGGGGGGAGGGACACCCCCCGCACAGTGAAATAAGGAGGGGATGTAATCAAAAAATTTTTAAATAAATAAGTATTTTTATTTACATTGTTTTATTATTATTACAAAAAAAAGCCGCTCCGGTCCTGCTCCGAAAGTTCCCCAGAGTCACGGTGACTCCGGGGTCACCCCCCACGCAAGCCCCGGAATACCCCAGAGTCACGATGACCCCGGGGTAGCACCCCCCACGCAAGCCCCGGAATCGCGGTATTCCGGGGCTGTTCCCGGAATACCCCAGAGTCACGATGACCCCGGGGTAGCACCCCCCACGCAAGCCCCGGAATCGCGGTATTCCGGGGCTGTTCCCGGAATACCCCAGAGTCACGATGACCCCGGGGTAGCACCCCCCACGCAAGCCCCGGAATCGCGGTATTCCGGGGCTGGATGTTCGCGGATGCGCGGTTACGTTGAAGTCCTGGGTCCTGGTGGGTCCTGGTGAGGCCCGGTGGGTCTTGATGAGTCCTGGTTGGTGTCCTGGGTCCTTGTGGAGGGTCCTGTTTGATCCTAAATGGCGGATCTTGCTGAGGGGTAGTTGTTGTGGTGATTCCTGTTAGAACAACCTGAAGAGTTATTACTGGGAAAATCTGAAACAAAAATAATTATCAAAAAAATAAGATGCAAACAATTAATATTAATAAAATTAATTTACTCTAAAATTTAATGTTAATTATATGTGATCAACTTCTATCAAAACAAGTTTCAATAAANCTTAAACGCTAATTTTTCTTTCAATTGTATCCAAAAAAGAGCATTTTTTCTTTAACTGATGTATGGTCTGATTTAACTTTAATTTATTGCTTAAAATACAATTTCTTTCTTTATTGTACCTAAGTGTGCAGTGCCAAATATTAATTTTCAATTACAGTGATTAAATCAATAGGCTAAATTATATTACGACTGTGGATGAAAAACAAAATACAATATAAAACATGCGGGCTAAACATCAGCATCCCCTAGCCAATCCTACATATTTCCAATTCATTCTCACAAAAGAAAAAGTAGTGACGTTGTATAGGATGACCCTCGGTTAACATGCATCCCCGAAACGGGGGATCCAAGTTGATGGGAATATGAGGCCTCCCACAGTTCTAACTAGACCGGGGTTACAAATCATCTACCCTCGTCATTTCAGTGGCGTACATTTAGAAACGATTCTCTACCTTTTTCTGTCCTTAATCCTGATTTGTATAAAGCTACAAAAGATCTTTCGCGTTACACAACCACAATCCAAGACGACGTTAGATATAATCCAAAGTGGCGAAATTTTTCCGAAATAGTTTTCAAAATATCGTTCGCTTAACTGTACGCCATTGATATAAATCATCGGCACTTGATATAACATACCCCATCATTGATGAATCAGCAAATTAAACGACACAACTTTATTTGATTAGAGAACCCATTCGTACAACAGCTATCTCTCTCCATTATAGCATGAGAAAATATAATTGTGAAAATGATGAGTTATTACTGAGGGTGAATGAATCGGCAACAGATCTTGTTTTAAAAATTTATACGTTATTGATTATAGACAATGACAAGAAGATACTTGTGTCTACGTAGAAATTACAAATTTACAATATCGACAAACAAATTATTTGTTGACTTAAAACAAAAACATCTTTTTGTCGATCATGAGAAAGTCGATATGATTTGAAATGGTTCATCTGTGTACAAGCAGCTTGTTATGAGATAAGATCGCATTATATAAGTCGAGAGACTTCGTTCTCTATAAAAGGGTACGATTATAAGCAAAAAATTCATTCATAAACTAAGTAACAATGCTACTTGCCTGTATGAAGGTTGACCTCGACTTAAATTCCTCCCAGTCATTCATTAGATCAACTCCACGGAAGATATCGGAAACCGGCAAAAATACAATGTGCTCGAAGTTAAAGTTTTATTTTCGGAAAATTATGAAATCCAAAACTGAGAGTTTCCATTGACCATGAAAATCGAAATCGCTTCGTTTGAATCATGTTGAAAATCCAAATGGTTTGGAGTGTTCCATCTGAAACAAAACAGAAAACAATTGTACAAATTTGTCACATATTTTTTTTTTATAACTGTTGTCGTATGTACCCCAATTACTAATTTGTCCAAACTCAAATATTTACAGGCGCCTTCTCCTAAAAGAGAGGAACTTGTCTTACAATTAGCTATATTTTTGGAAAACAACCAACAGTGTAATACAATAGTCCAGTTAAAATTTTATCAATAAAAGATATCTGAAATCTTTTCTGCCTATTTCTGAGAGTTTTCCAGAGACGTTGTAGTAGTTCATGAAGAATTATCCTAGTTAATCCTTTTTAATCCCAGTTGTTGAAAAGATCATTACAGAGAGTTCTGCTAACAGTTATGGTGACGGACCTTGCTGAAGGTAACTCCTGGGTGGAGTGTCCTGTTTGTTCCTAGTATCAACTGGGATCACCAAGTGGTTTGATAGATCTGAAACAAATATTCTTATTAATGAATAATGCACTGCCATGTACGAAAAATTCCAATAACATGTAAACAATTAAAATGAATTTATTTTAAAATTTAACGTGTTTGATCTGATTAACTTCCTTCGAAACAAGTTTTAAAAATAATAAAATGATATTTACTGTTGTGATGGATCCTTCTGGATGGTGATGGTTGTAGTAGGTCTTAGTGGAATATTCTAGTTGATCCTAGTTGTCCCCAGTTGAAAAAAATTATTATTGAAGGTCCTGATAACTGTTGTACTGACGCATTTTGTTGAAGGATAGTCCTGGGTGGAATGTTCTAATTGATCCTAGTTGACCACAATTGTGGGCGTAGATCCTGATTCAATGTCCTGTTTAGTCCCAGTTGGTCCCAGTTATTTTCCAAGAACATTCCTAATGATGGTAGTTGAATTGGGTTGGTGGTTTGATCGTTGGAAGAACCTGTAACAAATATATCCAAAAATAAGGCAATGTCATTAACGAAAAATTGGTATAAAATGTAATTAAAAACAATTTAAATAAATTTACTGTAAACTCTTACAAGTATATATTTTTCTTATATAAATAATCTATAATTTTATAACATGATGCATGATCGACTTCTCTCAAAACGATTATTTAGTTTTTCCAAAATTTTCAGTTTTATATAGGTCAACAATACCAAAATAGTTTAATCAAAGTAAGTTGCTTTTCAAAAAGATATTTTATAAATTTTTAAAATAAATTTTTAATCTTTAAGTTCCTAAAAGAAAAAACAAATAATTTCCATGAATTTCTTAAACGCTAATTTTTCTTTCAATTGTATCCAAAAAAGAGCATTTTTTCTTTAACTGATGTATGGTCTGATTTAACTTTAATTTATTGCTTAAAATACAATTTCTTTCTTTATTGTACCTAAGTGTGCAGTGCCAAATATTAATTTTCAATTACAGTGATTAAATCAATAGGCTAAATTATATTACGACTGTGGATGAAAAACAAAATACAATATAAAACATGCGGGCTAAACATCAGCATCCCCTAGCCAATCCTACATATTTCCAATTCATTCTCACAAAAGAAAAAGTAGTGACGTTGTATAGGATGACCCTCGGTTAACATGCATCCCCGAAACGGGGGATCCAAGTTGATGGGAATATGAGGCCTCCCACAGTTCTAACTAGACCGGGGTTACAAATCATCTACCCTCGTCATTTCAGTGGCGTACATTTAGAAACGATTCTCTACCTTTTTCTGTCCTTAATCCTGATTTGTATAAAGCTACAAAAGATCTTTCGCGTTACACAACCACAATCCAAGACGACGTTAGATATAATCCAAAGTGGCGAAATTTTTCCGAAATAGTTTTCAAAATATCGTTCGCTTAACTGTACGCCATTGATATAAATCATCGGCACTTGATATAACATACCCCATCATTGATGAATCAGCAAATTAAACGACACAACTTTATTTGATTAGAGAACCCATTCGTACAACAGCTATCTCTCTCCATTATAGCATGAGAAAATATAATTGTGAAAATGATGAGTTATTACTGAGGGTGAATGAATCGGCAACAGATCTTGTTTTAAAAATTTATACGTTATTGATTATAGACAATGACAAGAAGATACTTGTGTCTACGTAGAAATTACAAATTTACAATATCGACAAACAAATTATTTGTTGACTTAAAACAAAAACATCTTTTTGTCGATCATGAGAAAGTCGATATGATTTGAAATGGTTCATCTGTGTACAAGCAGCTTGTTATGAGATAAGATCGCATTATATAAGTCGAGAGACTTCGTTCTCTATAAAAGGGTACGATTATAAGCAAAAAATTCATTCATAAACTAAGTAACAATGCTACTTGCCTGTATGAAGGTTGACCTCGACTTAAATTCCTCCCAGTCATTCATTAGATCAACTCCACGGAAGATATCGGAAACCGGCAAAAATACAATGTGCTCGAAGTTAAAGTTTTATTTTCGGAAAATTATGAAATCCAAAACTGAGAGTTTCCATTGACCATGAAAATCGAAATCGCTTCGTTTGAATCATGTTGAAAATCCAAATGGTTTGGAGTGTTCCATCTGAAACAAAACAGAAAACAATTGTACAAATTTGTCACATATTTTTTTTTTATAACTGTTGTCGTATGTACCCCAATTACTAATTTGTCCAAACTCAAATATTTACAGGCGCCTTCTCCTAAAAGAGAGGAACTTGTCTTACAATTAGCTATATTTTTGGAAAACAACCAACAGTGTAATACAATAGTCCAGTTAAAATTTTATCAATAAAAGATATCTGAAATCTTTTCTGCCTATTTCTGAGAGTTTTCCAGAGACATGGGTGTTAAAGACAGACTCAAACTTAACCAAGCGTGCAATTTACTGATATTCCTTAACTATTATCGTATGTATCTAATTACTAATTTATCCAAACTCAAATATTTACAAGCGCCTTCTCCTAAAAGAGAGGAATTTGTCTTGGATATCGTTTCGGAAAACAACCAATAGCATAATACAACAGTCCAATTAAATTCCATCAATAAAAAACATCTGAAGTCTTTTTCTGACTATTCCTGAGAGTTTTCCAGAGATATGGGTTTCAAAATCAGACTTAAACCTATCTTAACTGAGCGTGCAATTTATCGATATTCCTTAACTATTATCGTATGTACTTAATTACTAATTTGTCCAAACTCAGATATTTACATGCGCCTTCTCTTAAAAGAAAGAAATTTGTCTTGGATATCTTTTTGGAAAACAACCAATAGCCTAATACAATAGTCCAATTGAATTCCGTCAATAAAAAATATCTGACGTCTTTTTCTGCCTATTTCTATGTTTTAACTGAGCGTGTAATTTACAGATATTCCTTAACTGATCGTAGGACTTAAAGAAAAGTCACCTTCATTTCACCAAACCAATTAGTACTACGAATTGCATTTGAAACGTCAAACTCATGCTCTTTCGTGTAGGCAAATACCACGTACAAAATTTGATAGATAGATAATGATCGACGGTATCGACTGACTAATAACGGAGCCGCTGGCCTCCTCAATCAAACCTATCATGGAGGTGTTACAAGGCATTTTACGAGAACGGTCTCCTGCAGCGATTTACATCTACAACAACATACATTTTCGGCATTGTTTTTAGCCGCTTTTCCAGCGATACGCGCTAATAACTTCACAACGAAGCTAAACAGATATTAATTGCATTGTTTGCCGCAGTACATACACAATTTTAGTACGTCGTGTGGATTGAGAGTAGTGTAATATCGCCACACATGTGTACAAATAAACAGGCTACGATCAATGTTGTAATGGGCAAAACCTAAAGCCGATCTCACGTTATGTACCTATATTGGAATTGTAATCAGTTTTTATTTTCTAATTTCTCTACTTTTTCATATTGTATTTGCATTTCATTCTGAAGTGTGGACTGCCCAACGACTTGTATTCCGGTGTCAAATGATAATTGAGCAGTCCCTTTTGGAATCATGGAAGTAGGTGGATTATGGGGATGATTGGAAACAGAAAGGTAAGATGGACGTGACGAAGACGGTTGAAGATTCAAAGACCATTTGCGGAATACTCCAAATTTCAGTAGTTTCACTATGCATTGTCAGTTTCGAAGATCTTATATTGACAATAAGCACTATATAAAACCCATTTGGATGGAATTGGTTTGAATGAAACTTTGAGCGTTGGAAGTAATCAAAGAGAAGACTGAAGCAATCCAAAATTTTTCAATGTGGAACTAATTCAACTGGAATCATCCAACTTGGAAACAACTGGAGTTAAGTAATCTGCATATCGACTAGACAAGGACGACGACGTGTACATTTACTTTTTAAATTTGATTCTGTTCCCAATAAGCCATCCATATTTGGCGAACGCTTGGTTGGGGATTGTGAGTGAAGTTGTTATATGTCTTTGTTTCAAAATTTTTAAAACAAAAATTTACATAAACGTATCTTGTGATATTTACTCGTTTTTCTTACTAATGCTGAGTTCATTTGAATGCGAAGCCGTCCGACTCCGTTCAGTTTCTACAGAAATGTGTGACCAGCCTTAGCGCGATGTCGCGTTGAAATATTCGCGTTTAACGCGGAATTATTTATGATTGATGATTGTGTATCAGTGTTGAGAGCGACTGATTAGCATTGGACTTCAAACCGGTGGCGGGCGTGACGCCGAAGCGATGCGACGACGTCGGCGTCGGTTCCGTTACCGCATCGCAGTATTATGCCGCTACGCGGCGCCGTTGCCATGGCAACGCGTATTGAAATTCGCAACATCTAAACATTATTTGGGCCGAGACTACTCCTGGAGGAGCAGGATGCCTTATTCAAAAGGCGTCTGAGAGATCCAGCAGGCGCGCGGCGCGGAGCGACAACAATGATTTACTCCGTTCGGAGCGTGGTGGAAAACGCGGTGATTTAACCTTTAGAAAACGTATACTGAAAGCAGTAAATACTTTTATTGCCGAAAAGGTTATACGTTTCGCGCTAGTGTCAAAATAAACGATACTAACAATGTCTTCTTCCTATTGTTGGGACTTACGTGATAAATTTGAAAAAAAAACAGAATTATTTACCCGAATAAAATATTCAAACTTTAATCTAAATGTCCGACAAAAGTTTACGTTTACAAGAAATGTTTAAAAATGTAAAAAAGTATATTTAAAGTAACAGAAACTCGTTGAAAAAATATCATCATCATCATCATCATAAGGTCATTAGTCCTAAGACTGGTTGGACACGTACCTCCACTCTTTCCTATCCTGAGCTAAACTTCGCATTTCCCTAAAACTAGAACAACCCACATCCTTAACTATTTGCGAACAGTAACCTAATCTAGGTCTACCTCTACCCCTCCTAACTCCTGTTTCTGCCTCTAATATGTCTCTGACTAGGCCTTCATGCCTGAGAACGTGTCCTACCAATCTATCTCGCCTATTTTTTATTGACTTCCGTAAAGTCCTCTGTTCTCCTATTCTTTCCACTACCTCTTCATTTCTAACCTTTTCTACCCACGATATCCTCATCATCCGCCTATAACACCACTTTTCGAACGCTTCTAACCTTTTCTTATCCGCAGCTCCCACTGTCCATGTTTCGCACCCGTACAACGCCGTGCTCCAAACATACACCTTTAACAACCTTTTTCGAATTTCTAAATTAACGGTCCCCGAGCATAGAAGTGACTTCTTTTTATTAAAGGCGACACGACCCTGTGTTATCCTCTGCTTTATATCCCTACTACTCCTTCCGTCCTCACTTATCTGACTTCCTAGGTATCTAAAATCAGCCAAAAAAATAAGATGTCACAATTTTATCGTTTAATTGCTGTAGTGTTTAAAGGAAGTATATTTGAATTTATAGGCATATTGTTCTAGAAAACAATTTCAAACTTCCAAGTTTTAATTTTTCCTCTGCTTATACTCATTGTGGTATCTAATTGCTTATAAAAATCCGAGGGAGTCAGAGCGATTACGTCTTCCAGGAGGTCGTGTTTGCATAAAAAGTGCTAAAGACTCGGTTTTATTATATGGAACATAAACACCACTTTAGACGCTTCAGATTCTACTTGAAGAAAGCATAGAAATTAGGCACATTATTATGGCATGCAGGGATTCACCCTGCTTCCTGATTCTCTTTTCGGCTCTTTCTCCTGTTTCTTCTGATTTTCCAACGAAAACGTTTGCTGTTACCGAACGCTCATAAGGGTACACAGGGTGTTTTTAAGAGAGACGCCGGGTCGCCTAATGTACCGTGCTTTGTACGTGTCAGTCTATTTGATGCAGCTTGATCTTTGACATTGAAATGAACATCCTGTGTACTGAGTGTTGTAACTAATGGTGTTGGTGCGCCGACAGCCGTTGTCGTTGACGTCGATGGCGTAGCGTCGCGACGCGTCGCCGGTACGGTGGCTACACAACGCCTTTGTTCAAGTCAGCGGATATCTTTCGCATATCGATCTCCCTCGGCCGAGCCTGTTGCTGGGCAACGCGAGTCAATCTGGTCGACACAGGGCAAAGAAGGATATTTTTTTATTTATTATCCACCATTATCCCTGTGCTCTTTCTCTTCTTCGTCTTCGCTCGCTCGCTCGCCCTCTCTTCCAGTCGCCTCTGTCTCTCTCAGTGCATCGCGACGCTGGGCGACTGCTGACAGTAGTAGTAGTGGTTGTAGGTGGGCGACTTAGGGCCAAGAAGACGACTACGGGGGTGATGATGAAATATTGTGCACGTGGTTAGATTTAGAACGACGTCACTCGGCGACAAATCGACCAAGGCGACGCCGCCGATACTAGAGAGCGCCGAGGCGTTAGCTCGACGTCGGCGTCATCGGCGTCGTCGTCAGCGCCATCGACGGAGAACGTGCCGCTAAAACGACTGCCACGGAAACCAGGCGCTAAGAAGGTCACAGCGGTGTATTATTATGAAACGCTACTTGAAGGAAAAGGGCGGCGCCACCGAAGAAGTCAAGTGTTTACTGAATCCGACAGTCGGAAGGAGGTCTTCCAAAGGGAAAGAAGCAATTTGTTGATCGTCCGAATGTGGATAGATTGAGAACTATTACAGGAGAACGACTCACTTGTTGTTACAAATAATTGCATTCCTCGTCTGATCTTTATTTGATTGGTCATTTAAAATTAGCATTGATAAGCACCTTGGACTACTAAAAACGTAAATTTTTGTATTCTCCTGCACACCATGTACTAGTAACTCTGGCAATTATTAAATATCGCATTGAGAATAAGTATAGTATAGCTTCAATGTCTACATATGTAGATACTAAAAATTCTTTCAGCAAAGGGATAGTATCATAAGGTTTCAGTAGGAAAAGTTAACACCAACGTAGTGAATGTTGTTACGGACATTCCTACCGGATTAATTCTACTCAATTTGTAATTATCTTAGATCTAAGTATCTAAAAACTCAAAACCATGCGTTCGTAGAAGATCAGCAACAAGTAAAACAGTTCAGTCATCCTGCTAAGTTAAAACACCCTTCTAAATAAGCAACAATGGCGAATTTTAAAAAATTAATAAAAAACATTGAATTTCAAAAATCCAACTATACAAATCGTATGATATTTTGAAAAAGAAAGAACTTCACATTTATGCGTTCATGAAGTAAAGAGAGCTACACAATATCATCATAACGAACAAGATCGTAAACCTAAGGAATTATCAAGGAGAGAGAAAGGACATTTGTCGTTCATATCCTATTTCCAGTTAATAGTAGCGGGATGCTAAGGCCTTTTATTCCGCGGGAATTTACCGCCTCCGAGCGAGTAAGCTGGGTCCCTGTTATTTATTAGGCCAGTATCCTTGTTCTTATTCCGAGCACGCGGGAAAGATATTGGGTCAACTTCTCGGCGAGAAGGATACCCGAAGCCTCTTTGCGGTGCGGCGGCGGCAACGTCGGTGGCGCGGAGTGGTGGCAGGAGAATATAGCAGGCGGTGGTGGCGTCGGTTTGGCAAAAGCTTTCACGCATGCGCAACACCAACGACATTCCTCTAATGCGGTAATCACGTATAGACGACTTCGTACTCCGCTTTACAACGGCGAAGGACCAACTGCACCCGCGAATTTTTATCCTTTCTTTAGGAAATTTCGATTATTTAATACCCCTGTAGACCAGTTCACTAAAGAAATCACACCGACCTTCAAGCCTAACTATTAAACTTCTTATAAAAGTTGACAGGTGTCCTAAAAACTTAATAAATTACTAATTTTTCCTTGCAGTGATTCAGACTTTTGAACTTTAAGGTAAACAATTTCCAATTCAATTGAAGTAGCCCATACATAAACCCAAAAAATTATCTCGATGTTCATGAGGAGAGACCTCATGATTCTTTTGCGTAAAAAATGACATGTACACAGTTTTGGCAATTTAAGAAATTCCTGTTTTCTTATAGAGTAATCCACACATTAATCTGTTAGGTTAAGAGTATCATTAATTCCATCCTCCATCAGGAACGCTTCAAAAGACTTCTGTGACAAACAACAACATCCACATCACCATAATGAGTTAACATCTATTTCATCTCCATAAAATCATCCATTTTGGTAACTTATATCATGCACTAGTTTCCTAGGTTTCCCAAACGTAAATCAAGTATCTTTGAGCATGAAGAGAATGAGAAGAGCGAAGACAAAATTATTTTGACAAATTTGGTTTTTGCATACATGGATACTCACTCACACTTTCTACTTCAAGCTAGAAGATAAGTAAATCGGAGATCTTCAACTTAATTATGTTACTATACTTAATATTATATTTATATATTGAGGTAGAAAATCCACAACCCTAACAAGATTTGAGTAATTATCAATCGCACCCAGACATTTTTTTGAAAACTGTAGATATGAAACAACGATTCATATCTTCTAAACTCTCCCCTTACTTCATCTTCACAATAGGTGGCAATGCTTATTGGAGTGCATCAGGTTCTTGTTGATCTTAATCTCTGTCGTCGGGAGACTTTTGGCAAAAAAAATCATAAACTTTAGGAGACGTTTGGTCTTGCGAAAATACTGAAAATTCCTAAAAAGCAACAGTCCGGTTGGAATAGAGGTAGAAACAGTCAAGGAACATGATCAACAAAAGTCCTGGTTGAATTTTTTGATTTAAGAGCTGGTGCATTTCGTTGTGTCCGTTGTTCGTTCGATGCCATAGCAGTGCCTTTGTCGCCGTTGTCATTTGGCATGAAATGTTTTCCTTCTTCTCTCTCTCTCTCACTCTCTCTCTCTCTCCCTGTTGATATAATACACACGCAAACGGCACAACTCAACGATTAACTGGCTTTGCCGTTGCGGGCGAACGAGCGGATCTAAATCTCATTAATTGCTCTTCACAACTGATGAAAAGTTGCATAGAACTTTAATCTTCGAAATCGAAAAGGCAGAATCCAACTCACGCGCCGCTCCGTCGTCCATTTACACTTAATAATGTAAACAGAGTAACAAACACAGAGTCCATTTTTCTCACAAGGATCATGACCAATACAATAATGAGTATCCAACAATTCCTGATACTTGCTTCACGTGATTTGGAGTAGTTTATGTACGAAAGGTGGCATGTTTTTATAATGAGCAAACTGTGAGCACACATAAGTCTGCACCTAGTAATCCTGTAAGGACTGAATCCAAATACCATCTTTTGCGATGATACTTGCTTCACGTGATTTGGAGTAGTTTATGTACGAAAGGTGGCATGTTTTTAGAATGAGCAAACTGCGAGCACATATAAATCTGCACCTAGTAATCCTGTAAGGACTAAATCCAAATACCATCTTTTGCGATGATACTTGCTTCATGTGATATAGAGCAGCTTTTGTACTAAAGGTGGAATGTTTTTCGGATGAGCAAACTGTGAGCACACATATATCTGCACCTAGTAATCCTGTAAGGACTAAATCCAAATACCATCTTTTGCTATGATACTTGCTTCATGTGATGTAGAGCAGCTTTTGTACGAAAGGTGGCATGTTTTTATAATGAGCAAACTGCGAGCACATATAAATCTGCACATAGTAATCCTGTAAGGACTAAATCCAATTACCATCTTTTGCGATGATACTTACTTCATGTAATATAGAGCAGCTTTTGTACGAAAGGTGGCAGTTTTTAGAATGAGCAAACTATGAGCACATATAAGTTTGCACTTAGTAATCCTGTAAGGACTAAATCCAAATACCATTTTTTGCGTAAAGAATAACATATGATACTTTCTTCATCTGATTTAGAGCAGCTTCTGTACGGAAGGTGGTATATATTTAGAATGAGCAACCTGGGAGCACTTATGTGTCAAAGATGAGTCCAAACATAATACACCTGAAAGGACTAAGTTTAAAGCGCTTACGTCACCGTCCTTTGTCGCAATGAGAACCTAGATAGGTTTAAAAAACTATAATTCCAAATAATATCGAAATAATGACTCAGTTTTCCTAAATCAAGTTACTAGGTTTTAGAAAATTTAGGCATTGAGTGTTGCGATTAGACCAAGCGTAAAAATTTCAACTAAATTTTGGAAAATAATGACAAGGCCCTACTCTGTCTTCATAGAAAAACCTGTCCTTTATATGTTTTGTTAGTATTTCAAAAATTTTAAAATTTATCAAAACATTATAACTCAATTGTTTCACGATTGATTCATTTGTCGAATGATAACTGTATCTCGAATGTGTCGAAAGGAATTTCTCAATGTACCATTGATAAATACCTTTCCGTGCATTTAGACAAGGTTTAATGAATGGTATTTAGTGTACATATAATCGCGGTTGCAAATTTAATGGTCTTGGACAGCATAGTAGTCCAGTGGCGTGTATGCTGAAAGAACTTCACGTAGAAAAACCCACTACACTTGTAAATAGCTTCCAGAAAATGGACGAAAGGAATACTGACAACCCTATTCAAATGAAACTTAAGTAAAGAGGACACAGTTGAATCAAGATCAGCGTGACTTTCAACCCCTCGTGTTGATGAAAACTTTGAATGTGTGGAGTTCCTCCTACTTGCCAATCGCAGATGATTTGGTTGATGAGGTTTTGAAGGATTCCATTAGAACATTGAATAATGGCGATGGATAAATGCTCCATGATAACAGTGCTTCTCATTTTTCGCGAGTTTCCATGTTACTCATGACCTCCTGGGACTTAGATTTCTGTTTTCCAAATCCAAAATGAAGCTGAAAAACCTGAATTCTTCCAGGGGATCTTTGCACAATCAATGGAAACGGAGCAGGGACAAATACATTCGTCGTCATTATTTTTTGTATTTATGGGGGGCTTCCTTATATAGTATGTGCATCCCTGAAGCAACTAAAGTAACAAATGGTTCATGGTTCAGCTCATGGTGCATTAAATCGTGCTGCAATGTCTGGTATTGTAATAGATAGCAGTATCATTCACGATGCAGCAACTTAGACTTAGTTGAGTCTCTATAACAAACAGTTCGTACCCGTATTTTCTTGCTAATTTTCGTTGTCAGTCGTCCGTGTACCAATAGGCACCAACAACAGCAACGACTGAGGAACGAGTTCCGTTTGGTGGTACTGTGCGAGAAGGCGCAGGCGGCCCGGACGACTGACTCTTGTGGTGCCGCGACTTGGGCAATTATAAAGTTGGTAATCATAGGCGTTCTCGTATTTATGGCACTTGGCAACTTACGTACAACAACAATATAAGTTTCCATGCATTTATGTACATTCTCCAGAGAACAAGTCACGCTTGGAACGTCTTCGAGAGCAGTTAAACGACTCGTGGTTCGGTCGGTAGTCTTTCTCGTTCTCGCGACGAGCGCTTTCTTCGTTCGTCCTTTTTTAAATGCGCTGGTCAAAGACCCGTGAAGACGTTCAACAGGAAATATTGACACGCCGTGTGTGACTATCGCCTTATGCTAACGAATTGCTCTGGTTCCATGTAATTCATTTATAAGTATCGCCTTCTTCTGTTTCTGTTTTTTTTTTAATGAACACTGTTATTCCTTGGGGCAATTTTTAACGCTTTTTCTCACACGTACTCTAATCTTATCTATCGAAATAGAAATGTAGATTTAGGAAGTTTTTTTTTGGAATGTGAGGACTTAAATTTGTATTTCTTCGTTCGTCAATTACCGTAAGCAATTTGTCAAGCGATAAGGCTGCATTATTATGACGCGGTCATCATGTAAAAAGTACCGGTTTGCCTTCCGGTTTCTAACCATTCATTCACGGAATGAACAAATTAGCACGTGCTCACAGAAAAAGAAGAAAAATAAATTGGCGTTTAAGTTCGTTTGGTCGTAAGTACCTAAAACAATCTTGTCAAATTTCGTAATCAAGCGGATGCTATATAAACGATAATAGAAGAAAGACAAAGACAAAGACCTGACATATCAAGACAATTCTATAGAAACTTATCTACTAAATTTATAAATGCGAGACCAATACAGAACGAAGACAAAAGAGACCACCAAAGCATTGATTATTTGGGCATGTTCAACACCAAGACCTAATGTACAAATTTAACGGATAACCCAACTTTCAGCTTGGTCCTTTGGGAAGCATTCCCAAATTTATAGTTGTTTTTGTATATTTTTTCAGTTATCATAGTCTGCTATTAAAGACCAAGTAATTTCCATTCTTTCCTTGATATTTAGATGTTGAAAAGAATACAATTCTGACAAATTCGTGTAAAAAAAACAATTTCATTAGCAATTCATCAACGTTTCATTCGCTGGTTGGAAGATTCCTCAAAGTAATTCTAAAGTTACTTCAAAAAAAGGACTAAGGATGTAACGTGGATCATTGGAATTCAATTAAAACCAGAAACTGTGCTATATTAGATTCAAGCTTGAATCAAGATAACTTGTATAGTCCTAAACTGATCGTGATTCTTGCCTTGTTAGATTATCAATTGAAGATTGTATTTCCGTTTTGTGGCAAATCTGCTAATAATTTCTTTGACATGGAAAATCAAGATCAAAACCTAAAATATCAAACTAGTAGAAAGTAGCCTTCACTAAGATAATCAGCTATTAACTTATCTGACTTTGAAAATCAAAACCAAAAATTAATTCCTTGACGAAGACCTCATGAATAAGACTATTTCATTCTGCTAATTTTTGATGTTGATGTTCTTACCTTTGCTAATTATCAATTTTACTTAACTTCAATTATTTATTTTAAATTCACTTTGAAGATCAAAACTAACACCCAAGCTTCTTCAAAGTACAAAATTATCAATTTTGATTTTTAGACATAATCCGGCAATTAGTTAGTTATTCAGATAGAAGTGATTCTGACAAATCTTTAAAATCTTTAACTAGTTACATGGTTTAAAAGCCAAAACAGAAGTAAAACTGTCTGATGGCTATTGACTCCATAATCAAGTCCATCATTATTTACCGATTGTACCTTGAATGTACCAGTATGTAGTAGGTATAGGTATTTCTCCGAAAATCGAACCGGAATGTGGAAATTTTCAACCTGTTTTGCTATTGTTGATACTCGGCTGGCCGCCAAAGTAATAAAAAAAAAAGTGATACCTAAAAATTACCTACAGGTACACGATCTAAACAGCTGTACCTGTCTTTGTTTGGATGTGTTATGACCGCATTAGTTCATTGGCTAACCTAAGTATTGTGCTCAACGGTGACGTAAAAAAAGGCAAATAGTTTATTACCTTATTATAACCTTGATGAATTTACATATACAGAATAAAGGCACAAACAACATTTAGCACAATACTGGCCCAAAGTCAACTGTTTAGCATGAGATTTTGGTCACGTAAATGACTTATAGAGGTTGGCAGGGTTGAAAATTAATGGCGATTCTCTTATTCACCTTTGTAAGGTACCTACCTACCAAGCATTTGTAATACAGCATATACAGGGTGAATTCAAAAGTCGTCTTTGAAATCAATAAAAAGAACTTTTAAACGAGATGCAATTTCCTTTTTGGGAAATGAATCTTTGGAAAGAAATAATAATTATTGTTGTCGGATCAATTTTGAATAATAATTTTGCGATCTGATAAAGCCCAAAGAGTATGCAATAAAGAGTATTTTAAAATTATTTACGAAATGTTGTATGCATCCCAGTAATATTCCCATCACTTGAATACTCATCAATTTAATAAAAACAGATCCTAATTTAGGAGGCTATAGTTGTTCACTTTGTGTAGCTTTGACTTAAAATCCGCTGGAGCGTTCGAAGAGAACACATTTAAATGCATGAAATGACTTCGTTATGATTAAAATTCAATTTGCGGTGCAAAGACCAAAACCAATTCAAAAAACAGGGTCAAGAAATGCAACTTATTTCTACTTTTCATTTAGAATTTTCTTATCATTGGACTAAGGTGTAGGTCTTGGTTTATAAAAAAGAAACCTTGTGTAACCCCTGTTTAAATGACGCCTACATCGATGTCTTCTTCAGTACTGCCAGGGACTTAAACATTGTCACTACAGTGACGATATTTTGCCAAAAAAAAATAAAGTCTAGGGAAGTTTCATTAAAAAGCTAGAGAAGGAAAATCAAATTATCTGGCTGCCCTGTTGTTGAACTAATGTTAGTATGCATTCTAGAATTAATACAGAATAGTCCATCTTA